>NW_001813982.1:19283-36432 GCF_000149585.1 Histoplasma mississippiense | reverse complement strand
GGGGTGGTGGTGATTCTCATGAACACGAAAAAAAAAAAAAAAAAAAAAAACGAAAAAGGAAAAGAAATAGTGATGATGTTCCAGTTTATAAACGGTATTACACGGCTCGACAAATATGCATTGCAACGAACTAACTTTAAACTAGTAACTTGCCTTCTTATTTATATCTCCTGCAACTTTTTCCCTTTGATTTGAACAACTTTTTTCGCGCCTGTTTGACTTGTGGGCATGGGGAAGGAAAACAAATGAAAAACGCCGGATTGTTGTTGTGAAATTGGTCAATTGCTACATTTATTATTAATTTTTGTTACATTTCGCAAAAAAAACCTTTTTTTTTTTTTTTTTTTTTTTTTTTTTTTTTTTTTTTCGGATATGTGTTATAATAATAATAACAGGGACGCGTCCGTCACTTTGGATGCCAGCCCAGCCGTTTTCTTTCACCGTGAGAGATATGATTCGCGTACTTGCACAACCTCGAAATAGAAACAGATCTTCAGCGCCTCTTCCGTGAATACCGGGTGTGAAGGGAAGAGTTTATGCGTGAATTGATGTCTAAAGACTTTGTCAAGTTCGTCTGGGAAGGGACCATCGCACATCCAAACCACGAGGATATTATTAAAGATAAGCTGGAGAAGAACAAGAAGTTGGCTGGAGCCGACGAGGTCAAGTTTGCGTATGCGACCTCATCAGTGCTTGCCAATCCCCCTGTTCCTATCGCTGTCTGTCGAATAGAGGCGCACCGCATCATACCTCTGACCAAGACCCGAAGATGCGAGCCTCGGGCCAGGTTTTCCGGGGAACAACATCCCGTCTAACTTCGCTCCATGTCTACGAAGACGGAATCGTCGTCTATTCGAAGGAGAGCGTTAATGACGCTCAGGAGGACCAGTCCAATTTTCAGTATGCGCGTTCCTAGTTATCCATGCTATTGTTCAGCGTGTGAAGAGCGTTGACGCGATTGGCTTAGTTGCAGTCGAGTAATAGCCTCTGTGCAAGTCGGCTTGATGAAATTGTGGGAGCTTTCATAACACGTTTCTTTGTAATTCCTGCTTTTTTTAAACATTGCCTTTTTTACGATCCTGAGAATTTCCGGTTCATATTCAATGTTGAGTGAGTGCCACCTCGGAATTGACATACAAATCATCCAACTAGGGATACGACTGCCATTCTATGCAACCTAGTAGGCGTGTCTTCAATCTTCTTCAAACTCCGCATAAAGCCAAGGATCTTGGAGCAATTCTTTAGCAGTGCTCCGCTCTTCTGGCTCCCATTTAAGCATCCGTTTGATGAACTTGATAAACATATTCTTGTCCTCACCATGCATATGAACGAGCATATTGTTGAAATTGAAACTTGGCGGGGCTTGACTCTTGCAGATTCCTATGGACATTATATCAGTGACAGGTGGCGAATCAATCATGTTTTTTACCCACCTCCAGGTCCATAAAAAAGATGCGTTCTCTTTCCCCTGTCTAAAAGATCTTTTGGAGGAGAACCAAGCAGTGCAGCGATGTGTGCGAGATGGCCAGCTTCATCATACTCATCAGTAGCCACAGAATATACGTTTTCGAAAAGCTTTCTATCTTCAATTATGTACCACAACTGTCCGTGATGGGCATATCAGCGACCAGCCCCGCCATGAACCACAAATTCTTTTTACTAACATACCATCACACCCAAACTCCATATGTCGGCACTATACGAATAGGCAGCATCTAAAATCACTATTGGTGGTCGATAGACCTCGGCCTGGATACAGCCGCTGTTCGGCTTGTCTCCACGGACAGACTGATCAAAATCCACAATACGAACAATGCCGGTGGTGCTTCGCGGAGGACCATAGTTGTTTCGAGCAAGGTATATCGTACGGCCGTCGGGACATACCTTTTGCGGTAATGGATTTTTTAAATTCGTCCGCAGCAGCTTCCTCTAGTAAGGATGGATCCTCTAGCTTGACCATGATATTTGTCCGGCTTCAAATCTGCTACTGGTTAGCGAAACGTATTCGTACCGATGTGAATCATTGAAAAAAACAAACAAACAAACAAGCAAACAAACCAGCATGGATGATACGACACTCAGAGTGGATATAATTCAGCCCGTGAAGAATCATCTGAAGAATCAACTTCAGAATACCCGATGGGATGATCCCACCAAATCTCTTCTGCTATATCCACAGAGGTTCTCGTAAGGGTTCAAGAACAAGGCTTAAATGGTCATTTCCAGAGTTGGGCTTGAGCGTGAACGAATCAAGAAGATGCCTGACAAACGGCCAGCCCTGATGGTGACGGTTGGTCTCAGAAAGGATTCGCAGTGTATCCAGCTCGGATCGTGCGGTACGTTTGTGTGATTGACGAATATTGGCATTGATTTGGACAGTAACGTATTTCCCTTTTAACCAGCGCCATCTAGAGGAATTGATTAGCAACCATATGATCTAGTTTCGATGGACCAAGAGTTCGATCCCGTGCCAACCAAACTGTCGAATTCGAACCGTGACCAAGCTTTGTCGCAAGTTGATACCTGCCATTGAGGACTTCACCAAGTCGGGCTGGATAAAATCTAGCGGGGCTATAATACCGAGTCTTTTCCTCTTCAACAAGCTCTTGAATATCGAGTTTAGGCGCAAGCGCCGCTGACTGTGGCCAAGATTGGTGTTTCAGGACTGATATTGGGAATGACAGTCTATTTCTGAGGTTTGCCTTATTGAATGTCGACTTATCCAGGATGGAACTTGGGGTGCATGGAATATTAGTCATCATCCTACTACTGTCGTTGACCAATCCAAATTATCGCCGAGATATCATATCATGGACCATATAAAAATGAAAGTAAAAAAGAAAATCAATTTGCGACCACGCTGCGAGATTAACGCACAATCTTTGGTGCCGAAAACCGACGCCTTAGCCATTAGGTTTGGTTTTATTGAATATCGTCTAAGTCCCCACTCAAATTGTGGGCTAAATTCCACGTTGACGCCATACATTTGAATCGGATTACGATGCTGGAATAAAATTAAATATATTATTTGTATCCTGGGAGATTTCTGCCGAGAATATACCAATGCACAAAAGAGAAAAGTTGAATGAAGAAATAAGAAAAAAAAGAGACCAGCAATGAATAAACGAATTAAAACTGCAAGAAGGGGGAATGATATCGCTATATGTTCGTCAGAGATCATCAATGCAAATGCCAAAGAAGAAAACGAAAGATAAAGAACAAAAGCGAGGACAGCATTGATAAATAACAACCATGGACAATAAATTCCATTCAAAAACCGAAAAGGAAAGAGTTCTTCAACAACCCGCTCATCCCTTTCCCCTTTATTTATTGTATGAGGCGAATCATCCCCATTTAATGGATAGATGGTACTTCCTGCTCGCCGGAATAATTTCGCCTCCGACTTCCCTTTACTCTAGGGGGTAGAGGGATTTTCGGGTTTCTGAGCTCGCGTGAAATGTACCCAGCAGTACATATGTATATCTCGACTTTTGATATCTTTGCGTACGCCTGTTAGAAGCACCTGGGTCTCCTCGACGGTCCATCCCAGAATTTTCGTAAAGAGAAAGAGTGAGTACGGTTCCAGCGCCTGCAATACCTGCAACTGCTGGAATCGCCCGACTTCTTTCAGCTTCTTGTCCTTGGGCCAGGTGCCGAGTGGGAGCTAAATATATTATATATATAAATATTTTTTGATATGGTTTCGCGTAATTTTCGTGGGAGAAGCAGGGGAAGAAGATATGGAGAAGGGAATGGGAGGGGCAGGCATGTAGGAGCCTCTCACCTTCTTAAGTTGGGTCGTAACATCCTGGAACCCGGCCTTCTTCAACTTCTCCGGAAGCAGCGGCACGATCTCCAACGGTTTCCCGAACTGGGAACTAGCCTCGAATTCTAGTCTCACCCAATCCACCGCGTGATTTGCCTTCGCAAGCGTACCGTCATCGCTATAGAAACACGGCTCGATGGACTGGATCTCAAAATACCCTCCCGGAACCAGGTTCTGATACGCCTGTTCGAAAAGTTTGTCGAAGTCGGCGATCGATCCGGCTAGTTCGCGCGCATGTATGAAGTCGAATGGTCGGGTGTATGGCCATGTCGCTTCGAGATCGTCGATTTCAAAGACACAGTTTGTGGGAACCCTACAGGTTGAAGCGAGTTGGCTGTTTTGTGCTAACAGATGAAAAAGAAAGAACCAATGAAGATAGAAAAATTTTTGGGCTGAGAGAGGGTGTTGCTAAAGCATAATTTATTTACCATGATGGTTGGATGGGGCTCAGATCATTTCCTATAAATTGAATGTTAAGATAATAATGGTCCATGGGAAATTATTGGAGAGCATTCTGGAAAAGAATAATGCTCACCTACTACCTGAGATTCAGGGTGTGCGCTGCATTTATCGTAATCGAGTTAGATATAATTCGCATACGAAGAAACTAGAATCGTAGTTTGTAGGCCTTACTCTGCAAAGTCAATGGCCCATATTCCTGTTTCGAGAGATGTCAGATAGTCGCGAGGAAAAACAAGATAGATATGGATACGAAACCAACGCCGTACCAGTTCCTGTTCCAATGTCAAGGACTCGCTGTGGGTTCGGTTTAATCGGGGAAATATATATCTCTCCACCTAAGAGCAGTTTGTAGATGTGGTGGGTCTATTTTTGAGGGGCGCGGCTGGATGAGCATTGATTATTCTTCAAAGGTACCATTCACCAATATATAAAGGGTGCAAACCGGATTATGCTTCCGGAATCCTTACCAAGTCCATGCGATCCTGTTCATCCTCATCATTTGGCTGACCGAGGGAGCGAGATTATGTTAGTCTTGGTTTTTCCAGCGCAAGCATCTGGTGAGGAGACTGTGCTCTCACCAGAATATATTGCCCTGCACGGAACGAATTGTAACGTCTTCCGTTCTAAAGTCCCAAAGGGTCGCAGCAGGCGATCGTATAATCAGCCATCGCAATCATAAATGTTAAATAGTTGGCTTATTGGGCATAGCAGAAACGGGTAGAATGAGCGCCGTATTTGCGTGGATGTTTCCCCGTACCGCATATCTAGTAGGCTGTTAGAACTCTTGAAATGCAGGGGGAAAAATATCCAAGAAGGAGCCGATAGAGGGGAGAAATTCCTTACACATAATTTTTTACACTGGAGGCGAGGGTCGTGGCATAACTGGCACTTCCCAGGCTGTGCGACATTATCAAAAACCACGAATCAGTAACAATACGTAAAAACATTTCCTATTAAGGAGCGAGCGATACTTCCCAAGTTCTATTCCCAAAGCAAAATGGGAAGCGCTGGGAAACTCACGAGCCCTCGAATGCAGAGTCGGTATCCTCATTGGCCTACAAATACACACAACCTCTAGTTAATCGCTGAACCTTGTGCTCTGGCAAAAACAAAGACTACATGGAATGACGGAACAGACATCTGCTTCAATATGCGGAATCGCAACGTTCGCGTCGGAGGTCATAGTGAAGATATTCAAAAAGGCGAAAGTGGGAAAGCTGCCTTGGTTTCCACAGACCGAATGAATTGCAGAAGCGAGGGATGGTATTGGGGTTTTCGTTGCAGGTATTAATAGCAGAACAAGCCCTCTCTGGGTCAGCTTTTGGCCTTCTGAGGGGTCCACGGGTTTGGAGCCGGGGCAAAAGGAAATTAAAGAAGCGCAGGGGATATTTTGAACAAGAGGGAAACCGGAGGGAAGAACTTTGACTTCGGGCAGATAGTTGCTTCTTTGTCGTCCTCGAGCTAAAGATCACCCACCACCAGCATCATTCCCTGATAACCACCAATCATGGCGCCTAAAGACTGTGGCGAACGACCACCGAAACTGGCTTGTCTCTCGCTTTGTCTATTCCATTCGTCTGGCTACTGGCGGGATTGGCCGCGTGGGCGACGAGGGTTGTTGACTCGGTTGTGAATCTTCAGCAAGCACGAAGAAACCGTCTTTAAACGGCGACTTGCACTAGTTTCTCCGCTTTGGACGCATTCTAGAATGATGGTTTCGCATCCCGGCTCCCCGTGCGCAGTGATTCGATGGGCGATGGTGCGCTTGAACCGAGATGAGCAAGTCAATTGGCATGCAGGGCCCCATGCGAACGATAGTCCCTGCCCATGCGCTGTGCACACGCTATCCGCTGTCCGCTATTATTCTTCAATCAGGGATTTGTAGCCCTTGCCTCGCCCAAGGGCCAGTTATGAGGACGTGCTGTTCCCCTACCTCGAATGCCGCCTCTATGAGCTACTCTGGGATCTGGGAGATCGAATTATTACATTGAAACGGAACAAAATAACTTCTGATCGGAGTGTTTTCGGCAGCTGAACTCATCGATCCATTTCATACCTTACCTCATCTGGAAGTGCGGCGGCACCTCCCCATTCGATGATATGAGCCAGCCAGCCTGGTCGTGCTGTGACTACTGCGTAGTTGACTAACCAAACCTAGGCCTTAGGTTTTTCTGCAATGATCAATCAGCTCTTCGGGAGCATACCGATGGGCAGACCAATCACAAGATTCGTTGGGAAATGCGTTTCTTGACTTGAGGAATGTCTTCATCCTGATTTTTCCATCAGCCGCTTGGTCCGGCAGTTAACGACGTTGATCCGCTCTTCATATCGAACATACAGAAGATTCTACTGGCTGGAATCGGATTGCGGGGTACTTCGTCGTGATTTATTCACCGTTCGATAAATTTTACCTCATGCTAAAGCAAATACCACCCCGTCCAACAGGAACAATCGGTGTGGGCTTTTCCAAAGTCCCTCCTGAAACTCCGATTTGCTCTGGGATTATCACGAAACTGCATTTACCATAACTATCCCACGTTAAATCCAGAGAGCGAAACGACACGTTCAGTTCGAACAGTGGTGCCGTAGCTCTGAAATGATCAATCGTAGGCATTCCCACAAACTCCCGCTCTGGGGGAATGCTCCCGCATATCCCCATGCAACGTTAAATTCTGTTAACATGGCATACCAATCGACGAACGGGATTTTGTCTTGATATCTTACAGTAGCTTGTAAAATTAGTTTCTATGCTCGAAACACTCTTTTGGTATCTTCTCATCACTCAGCGAGGACATCCCTATCCCTCTAGTTATCAAGAATGATGTGAAGGTCATTTTGGCTGCTTGTTTTCCAGAATGCTTCGTGTAGACAGTTCGAATCTGGTAGGTAATTCATGAATGCCTGTGTCAGGAACCTTATCCTTTCTGGGCTTTCTTCCACAGTCATTATATTATATTCCTGGGATGAACATTGTCATCATACATCTGCGCATCGTGGAATTCCATTCAGCCCATCAAAATAGAATTTTTGCATAGTACTTAGATGTGTCTAGGTATTCTAGTTAATCCTTCAAAATCTTAGCAAAACCAGTATCAGTTTCGCCAGGATCGGTGTAGAACTTTATTTGTTGTTCTGACTATATGAGGTAGTTATGCAAAGGTGATGGTGATGCTTTCCAAAATAAAGATAAGAAGATAATAAATAAAATAAAAATATCAATGAAAGGGAACACAAATTATTCCCCCCTCCCCCCGTCTCTATCCCTGACATAGAATGATTTAATCTTGCTCATCATCACCCGGCCTTTCCATTTCGTAGAAAAGCAAATACACCTCTCTCTGCATCCCCAACACATCGCTAGTTTTGCATTCTTTAACTTTATCATCGCTGATCCGCCACCAGCGGTCATTCGCCCTTTTCTTCCGCCGGATGCGGGACTGGAGTCCAGCACCCGGCACCACCGTTTTCGTTGTTGCCTTCGTGCTCGACTGGTGCCTTAGACTAGAGGAGGACGATATATCAGCATCTGATGATGGAGATAGGGTGAGTCGCGGCGTAGCAAATGATGAGACGGAGTCATTGTTCTTTTGTTGAGGTGGTTCTTGATGTAGGAGTGTAGTTGATTGTTGCGAGGCCGGAGAGAGGGGGAGGGACGTTCCTCCGTTTGTACTGGTAAGGGGGGCGGAAGGGGCAGAGAGGGAAGTACTGGACGCTAATGGAGATGTGGTGTCATCACATAGGGTAATAGGGCTAGCATCGAAATCCTGGCCAGCAGGAGTCTTTTGTTTGGGGATAATTTTGGGACTCGGGGCAGTGGATGGGTTTCTGCTTGTTGAGCGACTTTGCGAGTAAGAGCGGAAAGCGTCTGGGGTGGAGAAGGGGGCGTAGAGATGGTTGCGCCGAAAGGATTCGTAATGGCCGCTATGATGGCTGCCCTTGTGACAGACTATCCCCAGCAGCTTGTACCATTTCTGGTCGAGGATGCCGCCGATGGGCATTCGTTCGGGAAACGACACCTTGGCGGCATTCTTTGTAGAGTTGTTCTGGCCGTAGATCGAACGGGACAGGTGTATGGCGATTATTTTGGGGAAGGATGTGATTCGCATGTGTCGGGCAATCTTGCGTTTCGGGACGTTTTCAACATTTGGCATACTGATGCCCTTGGGAATGGTTTCTGGGTCAATCTCAAGCGCTTCTTTTATGAGTGATATGTCGCGGTTTAGCCGCTTGATTTCCCGGTCCGAGGTAGCCTTCTTCATTTCTGCTGTCTTCATCTGATGTGCGTGAAGAAGCACGCAGTTGTCACAACGGAAATCATCTATATATTCCGTTTTAAGCAGGCCGTCGAAGCACGAACTTAACGTAGCAGAGCTTTGCTGGGGCACTTGCAGTGTAAGGTTGACGAATGATGTCTGGTTTGGTTTGTACTTATAGTGACACGATTGACATTCTATTTGAGACTCCATCTTCCCTTCGAAAGGGAAAGGAAATTCAGCATCTAAAGTCTCCACTGTCGCATCGGCGGACGGCGATCCGTCGTCTAATTCCGAGTCACTGTTTCCAGCACTGTATCCATTTGCAGACTTCACATCCAACATCGAGTCATCAGCATTGCCATTGAGGGAGCGCTTGACTGCCCTTTCCCTTGCCTTAAGACCGGCGTGGTATTCGTCACAGAGCCGTTCTGCAATAATTTGCAAAAATTCCTGGGCATCCTGCTGATTCCGACTGATTCGCGTCTGAAACGCCGTCTCCAGAGCCACAATAAACCCACGCGCTGATATTGTCTTCCTGTATATCGGCCGCTCATTCAAGCTGTCGAGCATCTCCTTCAAGGCTCTGGTAACGGGTGCTTGCTGCAAGTCGCGAACCATCTCAGGCGTTTCTCCACGCGGAACGCTTTCGGCATCCGGTAAGACATTGTGTATTTCCGGCCCCTCCAGCTGGCGTCGATGTAGTTCTCGGATCAGGTATAAGCGGAGGTCGCCTAGGCCAGCCAGGGCTTGAAGGATAGAGTTGATAAAGCAGTCATTGGACGGGTTCAACAGGCCAACAATCCCTTTTCTCCTGCCGCTGTCATTCGATTCCTCGCCGTCGATCGTGAAATTGGGGCCGAAGACGTAGAAGAGGGTGATAGCGGCTAGGGAGGCGCCAGCAGCATAGGCTGCAACGGTTGCCGGTTTGTCGGGCATATGACAGTTCAGAACGTAGCGACTTACCGATCCATGCTCTGTAGCAAAGTCGGACTACTCGAAGAACGGCATAAACGACCTTTTGCTTTTGGGTCTTTCCGTGTTCGCGGAGAAGAATTAGGGAGCGTTAAGGTGTATATCTACCCTTACTGTCGGAGTATGGGTGGTTGCAAGCGGTGGAGCGCTGGTGGAGACTTCGGCGAAATCGAGGTCGTGGAGTGGTGGAGGGAAGACGCAATCCCCAAACGCCGACGAGGGTGGAAGCAGCCGACTCCTTTGTTACGCACATGGGATAGGTCTATAGTTAAGAAGAATAATGTCGTCCGAAAATATCAAGGTAAGAGATATTCAATCGCGGAAGCGCTTGAGGCCAGCAACGATGAACACAGTATTTGGGTGACAGTGACAGAAGAAATTCCTTACGTTTCTCTACAACTACGGAGTATTCCCTAACACAATAAACGCCTGTCAATTCGCACACTCAATCTGGATATGCACCATATACAGTATTTGCTCGAAAAAGGGAAATTCTGATTTCGTTTCATAAATCACACAATTTTTTTTGTTTCAACTAAAATAGGCAGCGTCTTTTATCAGCCGCTTACATTTGCCGAAAAAAGATTAGCCAGTCACAAAATTATGTTTAAGCAATGCAGAACAGTGCAACAGGTAATAGAAAAAGAGCCCTGTGAAATATTTTAACATTTTTAACATTTTGAACACCCGTTTAATTTTGTAATGTTTTGTTGTCCCATAATGACAGGGGCCTTCTTTTGTCCATTGGCCCCCTGGTCACTCAATTCCGAGGTGCGCCTTAGTATGTCCACAAGCCGAAATAAGATAGAGAGAAAATGAAAGAGATAGCGAATGGGGAAAAATAAAAAAAAAATAAAATAAAAGGCGCACGTGGAAAAGAACTGAGCCCAGAAATTATTTAAACAGAATGAGAAGAAAAAAGATTTTTTTTTTGTGAAAAATACAAAAACATAGACAAGAAAGAATCAGAGCTCAACCACTAAACATGGCCAACGACAAGTTGGGTTAGGGAGCACGAGAATCGAAGGAGTGCGCTGAAACCCGCAGAAGCTGAGAATATTAGCGATACTCCCCGTATGGAGTACATAACAGTCGTTTCTATGCCTGAACACGACTCCTAGTTCTGCTTCCAACTCCCTCAGTCGCGCGAGGCTTAGGGGTTTTCCTTTCCGGTTTCTCTCTTGTCCCGCTCTTCTTCGGTCTTCCTGGACCCCTCTTCTGATCGCCATTTTCCGCAGTGCTGGTTTGGGATCCACTTGCTGCCTTGGGCGGTGCGGCATCGGTTTTCTGTTTTTTTGTCGCAGGTTCATCTTTTCGCGTTTGGTTGGCATCCTCGGTTGCATTGGCGCGCTCGTGCTTATCTCCCGCGTTTTTTGCAGAGCTGTCGGCATCTTTCTCGGTGCTAGCTGACGTAGCAACTCCCGTTTCGGGTGCGCTGACCTCCGTAGGCGCGTCCCCGTCCACCGCGGTTGATTTACCAGCGTCCACGCCAGCAGTGTTGTTGGTATCCTCTTTCGGAGTTTCGCTTGGCGCGGGAGCTACGGGTCGATATGATTAGTTTTTTAAAGAAATAAATGAATTGTGTGCCAGAAGAAAGCTCCACAATGGTAATTGAGATAGCGCATCCATCAGGTTTGAATATATAGTTGGAAAGTAAACTAGCAGCAGAAGACGCTAGATTACAGTACTCCATAGATAGTACTGGGGCGTCACTCTAGGAACACAAACCAGTTTAATACATACCTCCATTGACTGCTTCAGTGGCCATGGTGGTAATTGTTGAGTGACTGGCAGTTGTGTAGAAGTTGAAGCGGCCGAGGGAACAAGCAAATGCGGAGCGGAACAGTGAGGAGGCAAATGTGCGATTGGGCCAGATATACGGTCCAAACGGCGTGTTTGGTGAATGTAGATGAAAAAGAAGCTTGAAAGGAATTGTAGACTGAGATAGAAAGTGATGGAGATGATGAGGGTGATGATGGCGACACAGCAGTGTTCAGGAGGTGAGAGGTTGGAGGCTGGATGTGGTTGCGACGTCTGGGGCTAAATGGGTCAGTCAGCTCAAGGTCCAGATCGCGTGGCGACGTGAAGCACCGCTGCAGGGTAGGTTCCTGGTTTGTGGTGTGGGAAGAGATAAACCAAGCCACTTGAGCGGGAGGCTAATAATAAGTGGTTAGACACTCGAGACAGCTCTTCTATTTTTAACACTGAACAGTGGTTGATGCTCCATGAAGAAGTCCATGTTTCAACCTTTCCTATATCGATCGATCTCTCAGACAATACCATGCCCAAAGTGTCCATCATGTGTTGAAGGATATACACGACTTGTCAAATGTTTTGCTCTTCCATTACCATTTATTCCGCAAGTTGGATTCTTAAAGCCGTCCCTTCCCCTCTCCCAAACACGAGCCTAGTTCAGGCTGTGCGCTGAATCTCACATCCACCCGTGCCGCAGCGGGATGTCTTTTGCTACCCTGCCGGTCGCGCTCGTCCTCGCGAGCTGTCTGAAGTCAGAATGAATGTGATATCAACCCGATTACAGTTACTGACACTCGTCTTTTCGCGGTTCTGAGTTAAACCTTAACCTGCTCAAATGTCATGTAACCTAGAATGGAAGCAAATCAGCTTTGATATAGGCCACTAGGACATGAAATAAGGCATCTGCTAACTTGGTACTCAGTAACACAATTGACCATAATTGCAAGGATGCCACATACGGAACAACTCTCCCTCCTTCGTAGCAATAAACGGCCGTACCAATATCGTTGAACCTCTGCTTGGAGCTCCAGGTGTTGACTTGGGCTGCACGAATAAAACCAGACGGACACCTCTTCTGACGGAACCTTGCAATTATTGGCTCCTTCTCCTAGGCTCCTTTGGGGACTGACGGAGAGCTATTGTAGGAAGGAGCATGGTCAAACTACCATGCAAAACCTAACCGATTGAGAGTTACTCCAACCACCAGCAACTGGGTTTTATACCACTCTACTACCACAGCATTCGCCACCCCTGCAACGGACGGGGAAGCCCACCTGTGGATCTGATGCTTGTGCGGAGGGATGCGCTAGAGGCCACTGATCGGTTTGGCGGTACCCCATCTCCGGTTAGCTGCAGAGTGCATGTATGAAATAGGAGTAGAACTCCTCCTTAATAAAATAAATCGCCAGCTTTGCATCCTCCAGACCGATTCCCATTGTTATTTTTCATTTTGCACTGGCAAACGACCTTATCTCTCAATTATTCGCATTCTACTGGAAAGAGATACAGAGCATGCATTTCACACAAGCTCGGATGGAGGAGCTTTCCCGTTAAACTCAGCGGCATCTCGAAGGAGCGGAGAAGTACCGGAATTGTTGTTTCAGGAAACAGTATATCAGGAGTACTCCTGCTTCGGCTCTGGCTGACCGCCGCTTATAGTGGCCTCCAGAGAAGGCCATGCCCGGGCCAGTTGAGTTGCTGGTAACTGAGCAAGCCAATGATAGCAACTTTTGGATGCCTGCAGAGGATACGAAGATATTGTAAGCTTGTTTCTTGTGGCTGGGCCTCAGTTGATATGAGCCAGTGCCTTGTTAATAGTAGGGATACAAGCCATTGTTGACTTTTTGACGGATCGACACATTGTTGTCAGCCGCTGTATTGAGTAGCCACAGCAGTATCGCGGAGCTACTGCTTGAAACAGGAAGTGGCGATGCGAATGCAAGACACTAACATAGATTCCGTTCGCATGGGCCGCAAGGAATAGGGATGAAGAGGAGTTGTACGGATTGCTACGGAATGGAGCGAATAGCGAATCCATCGCTATCCCTAGGTATTATTCTACCGGGCCAAGTTGCCTCGGTCCCGTCAAGCGTGAGGAGGGATGATCACTCTCATTACTTCTTCAGTGAAATTCCCAACCCCTTTCACAATAAAGAACCTATTTCAGCTACCCATTGTCCTTGACTTAAGAAACTTTGCCATTAAATATACTCGACTAGATCAAAATATTTACTAGGATTCTGTCAAAAGAGGTGCTCCATTTCTGAAAAGCTTCCAATCAAATGAGAAAAGCATATAAAAGCGCGGCTTGATTGCCCCTACAGCAGGGAAGTGGCAAGTCTATTGTACACACATTCCAGCCAATAATGGATCATATCCAAGAGTCGTTAGTTGGTTGGACCTCTCTGAGGGCTGTTCGGAGGAGATAAGCTCTTCGCCCCGAATAAATTGTTTGGCATGGGTCAGCAACCAAGATGCCTCCGAGTACAATTTTTGTTCAAGGCACAGCTGCGCCGCGTCCAACGATAATCGTAACAAGTGTTTCTGCATGGTTGGGTGGATTCGCGTCCCGCGACTCGCGGGTCCGTATTTCATATAAGATAAGGCTGGCTTAACATCTGGCTTGGTGGGGTGATACAATGGTAAACAAGCTCCCCAGAAGTACTTGCTATTGGAAAACTGGTCAGAGAGCATACGGAATTCATCGAACAGGGCAACAGGAACCTCCTGGACTTCGGGGGTTTTGTTGTGGCTCGAAATCCACATAGCCAAATCGGATCCTACGGTTCGTAATGACGCACGGAAAGGATCATGTTTCGAACCACTGAATTTATCACCTGGAGGTAATATTTCGCAGACACGGATATAGTACTTCAAAGCGGACTGAATGCCATGACCATACTTTATCTCGGCGGTGACAAACTCACGTAAAAGGTTTATTAGGCAGAGGCGTTGTGTGGGTAGGAGGGAATTCGCAAGGCCGTCACTCGAAGGCGCCGTATACACCATCTTCACCCATTTGATAATCGTGTTTTGAAGTCGATCAACGACCATATATGGCATGACTATGCCCATAGTAGGGCGGCTACCGAAAAAAAGCATTCTTGATTCAAAATCCGCGGCGGAGTACCATGCAACGATTCTCGATCCCACGCTAGAAGCTTCAATGACATTAGGTAGTTTTGAAGGGATCGAAGGGGCCCCATACTCTCGTAGACAACGGTAAAGGGTGTTATGGTCAGCTCGTCCGGATGCTATTAATTCGTCCAGGAGTTGTAGAGGATCCTTCGCTAATTTCTTTCCAGCATTGGGTACATTTTGAGCCTGATTACCATTATGATCTCTCTGAGGTAATGGCTTAGCAGGGACTATTCGGAAAAGCGGGTGGTCTAGGATAGAGCTCAAGTGTTTGTCGGTGTCCTTGCTAGAGGCACTCAATCTGTTGTCGGGATTATTTGGATGACGATTTGGAGTCGAGGACTGTGTCGACCGGGCCAACGGTTTGCTAGACTCATGGCCGTGGAGAAAGGACAGAAGCCGGCGAGATTCTTGAGTAGAACGGCCAAATTGGGGACATTGTTTTGATAGCGACCTTAAGCAATGTACTCTGGTAGCCTCCATCGGCCCTCATTCACCACCCGGTTCGCCCGTAATTGTGCAGTAACTGAGCACTAGTTCTCCCATTCACCGCGGATGTTTGACCCCTCCTCTCAGATTGCTGCTGAGTGAGTGATTGGCAAAGCAGTGGCAGGAACAAATAAGCGAGAGGGAACCCGACGAAGTTGGTGGAAGTTAGCCAGCAACAGGTGGCTGGACTAGTGAGATACCTCTAGGCAGTGGGTAAGCGATCGCAGTTATAATTGCAATCGCAATCGTGGTTGTGGTTGTACGTGCATCTGCTTCCTGCAGCGGTTACAGTGGTTTGGCGCCCAACCTAGCGCGAGCTCACGTAAATTCTTCCCAATTGGGACAGAACTGGACTTTGAGCCGCCCAGCCAAGAAAGCAAAGAAAGAGAGAAACGCGACATATTCTTAGCCTCCCAACCATCCTTTTGTGTCTTCAAGACCTACCCCCCCGACCGCTCCGTCATCCAAACTCTCTGTTGTTTCTCCTGGGTTTGTTCTCTTTCAAGAGATCGAGTTTTGTCCTCTTTGCTGTTTACTTTTTGCCTTTTTTGCCTTTTTTGCCTCCCGTCTTGGCCCTCGCCGCCAGCTGTCTTTTTTCCCTCGTTGTTTAAGCTCGTGAACGTTCTCAGCCTGCTCCACCCTCTCCTACCGCAATCGCCTTCTTCTTCCTTGCTCCTTTGCTGGCATCTTCATAAAAATAATCTCTCACAGTCATGTCTGAAGTTCAATTCAGGCCATCCGGCTCTCGTGGTCGGGGGTCTGCTCGTGGCGGCAGAGGTGGGTACAGCTCGAGAGGTGGACGATCCAACAAGCCAGCCAAAGCAGACTCGGAAAATATGTCTGAGCCATCGTATGAAGATGAAGGAGAAATAGGCCAACTTAAGAAAAAGCATGCCGGTAACCTTTCGACCATAAAAGAACTTTTCGCAGACTGGACCGATGAGGACCTTGTTTTTGCACTAGAGGATGCCGATGGGGATCTAGAAATTGCGATTGAGCGCATCACTGAGGGTTCGTTGGCCTATTCCCTTGTGTATTGCGACAAGCTGCTACATTGATTTTTATATACTGATAATCACCAATATTCTTTGTTTAGGCAATGTTTCGCAGTGGGGTGAGGTCAAAAAGAAGCACACTGATCGATCCCGTGTCAAGGCGAAAGAACCCCTCTCGCAGGCAGAATCTACCTCAGCACCACCAAATCGTGGAGGCCGTGGCCGTGGAGGTTTTGAAACTCGCGGACGCGCTCGGAGTGATCGTGGTCGTGGGGGACGTGGTGGTAGAGCGGGTGGACACGTAAATGGGACTCGTGCTGAAAAACCTGGGGTACATGCTATAGAAGAGTCCGAAGCTGCTGCTGCTGTGCCAGCTGACACATGGGAGAAGTCGGAAGAAACTGCAGTTGCAGACATTGCGGCTTCTACGGAACCAGGTACTACCGCTGTCGCAAACGAGCTCCAAGAACAGGCTACGCAAAAGAGCAGCCTTATCCCAGAAGGTTCGAAGAAAGGCTGGGCAAGTTTGTTTACTCAACCAGCTCCGCCTCCACCTCAGAAAAAAGCTCCTCCTCCTGCTACAGCGACCGCACCTAAGCCTACCGAACCACCCCTCCAGAAACCGTCTGAACATCCTTCAGAAGAGCCAGAAGTCGTCCGTCAAGCAACAGTCCCTCGCGCTGTGGAAACATTAACTTCCACCCCCTTACAGACAACGCATGTCCCAGTGATTCCAAAAGATGAGTTGACTCAAACAAACCTTGAGCGGGTTCCTGATGTATCGCATCCACAGACAAGCACGACAGCAGCGAACACGGTGGCAACAAGCACCCCAGAGCAACCCAGCGGTACCGGCGTCAACGCATCGCAAACCCGACACATCTCAGGCTATACTGCCACTGCGTACAAAGCTACCACTGGATCTGGACGTGCGGCAAACTTACAGCGCCGTGTTATGGAACAGCAGGAGGCCGTTGTGATGCCTGGAAACCATGCCGTTGATCGTGCTGCGGTCCAATTCGGAAGCATGGGATTGAACGGGCCAGTTGATCTTGACATTGACGAGGAGAGAGAAAAACCTGAAACTCGTGCTCAACCTCCTCAACACTCACCAGTTGCTCCCCGCGCATCCCTCCCTCCCTCCACCCAAGCTCAAACGCAAGCTCAGCCCCAGACACCGTCGCTCTTCCTCGACCCGCACCTGGCTTCCCCTGCCCTTCCGGCAGTTCTACAGATGCGCATTTACGACTTCGGCG
>NW_001813982.1:4201-19150 GCF_000149585.1 Histoplasma mississippiense | reverse complement strand
GAGCCATTTTCCAACCAAGCTCCCATCCCATCCCAAGCCACGGCCTACTCACCGCCGCAGATTATTCGGCAATTTACGGAGGCGACCAGGCACGAAACCCATACTATTATGGCTCATATGGCCAGTCCCAGGATGGCGTTTCGACACAACAGAGGGCCGGGAGCGGATTTAATGTCAGTGGTGCCGATGTGCAACCTCAGGTCGCTTCGACGCAACCGCCAAGCCGTTTCACCCATGTTGAAGCTCCAAGCAGTGGTCAAAATACACCTAACCCCACACTGCCTGGCCAAACTACACAACCGGCTCAACATGTCCCTCAGGCACAGGGTGCTCATGGTGCCTACAACTATGCTTATCCCTATTACTCCAACCCCCATTATGCGAATACATACATGAGCCAAATGAACCAGCATCAATATGGAAGAAACCGCCCGATGTACGATGACGCAAGGAGATACGAAGAACACTACCTTCACAACAACCAATTTGGTTATGGCAACCAGTATGCTGCTCCCTACGGCGCCAAAGGCGGCATGTACGCGCAGCCTCAGCATGGATTCTCTTATGATCATGCTTCTTCTCCGGCTACTGCTGCTTCATTCAACCAAAATGTTCCTGGACGCGAAGCAGGATATGGCCGTACAGGCTCTGCTCAGCCGTCGGACGCCCAAACATCAGGCCATACTGCCTTCGGCGGAATCCCGGACGTATTCGGCCGGACACAATCCGGATTTGTCCAAAGCCAACCTATTGCGCAACAGCAGCCAGTGAGCGCAGAGGAAACGGCAAAGGGATTCGAAGCGCCCAAGGCAGGCGGGCCAAGCCCATCTTTAGCTCAAGCAAACCGTCCAGGATCCGCAACTAACAGTGGTCCTGGCCAACCCCAGGCTGGGCAGACGAGCTTGCCCCCTGCACAGGGTCAACCAACAAGCCAGCAGGGATTCGGGGGGTATCCTCAGCTTAACCCACAATACAGTGGATTAGGAAACCTTGGAGCGCATCACCAGGGAGCCAATGCATCCCATCACCAAGCCGGTGGATATGGCAATTACGGGGCAGGGTTTAGTGGCAATTACTACGGAAATAGCGGTCGTGGAGGAGGATGGGGCGGCAACTACGGTCATTAAGAAGCAAACCACAAAATGAACTGGTTCACAGGCCGTTTGGAAGCAGCGCTGGGACTAGGCCCTTCGGCCCTCCACGTGTGCTCTCCTTCGTTTTGTTCCCTAATGATGATTCTTTTCCTTTTGTCTCGTTATTGATTTATTGGCTGTCTTGCAACAGGGTCTATTATTTTTGCGAATGACCCCTGGCCCTTCCCCCCAAAAAAAAAGGTTTTGATACGTGATCATTTTTCCTTTTTAGCTTTGTTTATTGGTTGTTTTTTTCCTCCTATCAGCTCCTCTCTTTTTTTCGTTTGCCCTCATACAGATTTCATGTCGATTCCTCTCCTCCAAATCCCAACAAACACAGCAAATCATTCTTGTAACAATTATATTACATTTTCGTCTTCGGGAGACTGGACTCGCTTTTTTCTCGTTTACCCCCTCTTTTTTTTCTTTTTCTTTTTTTTTTTTTTTTGCCAATAAACTATAGCTTCGATTGATTCAGATTGAGGATATAACCAAACCATGAAATTGAAAAAGAATCGGAATTTGGTTTTGTAATGCCGCTCTCAATCCTGTGAAATTGCCGTGGGGACAGCACTCACTACCATGACATGAGCAGGGGCCTACGTTGCCATGCCGGGTTCCCAAGGCGCTCTCTCCTTGTATTTCAGTCGTCAACAGCATCTGATGAACTGCGTGGATGCAGCCACACGCCAGGCAGAACAATTATATAGTTATATTTATAGCAAGCACGGTGAGGGGACAGATCAATTACCCGAAAAGGCAGAGGCCGCACTAGCGCCGCTTCTGTGGATTCTGCCCTCGTTTAAATTCGTCGCGGCTCTTGGTGTGGGAAATGTGGGAAATGTGGGAAACGTCATGAAAACGACAGCCAACGAACTAATCTGACGTGTGGCGTGTGGCGTAAATGCTGCGTACCAGAGTAGGGAGTCGGGAGTAATATGTAGGGCTGCATCCGGTGTCGTAATTCTTGGTGCGCTGCGCTCGGATTGGCTCTCGGTGCGAGCGCAGCTCCGCTCATATCCGTCACTCTGGGCGTTTCTCCTCCACGGTGATAATGTCGCTCCCCGGATCCCACTGCTCACCTCGGCTCCACCCTTTGAAAATCAAAACCTGAGATCTCATTTACGTGACTACATAACACCGGGCTATCTCGATTTGGCGAACCCACACGTAACCCCTGGGCAAATGGATCTGTTCCGATCGCGAATATCCCTGGGAGGGGGGGGGAGGGGGGTCAACCTTGGTTGGAGCACCTCACCCGGTTACCACCTCACTAAACAGCGATATCACTCACTCCACACATAAAATACTAATTTGAACTTTTGGCCCATGCTCCGGATAGCTGCCAAACCACAGTGGTGAGGGCTTCGTGTCTCTGCTGGGGTTGTGCTGACCTGCGTACCGCGGAGGATCTTGCGAAGTTGGTCTTGCGTGGCTTGACAGCGAGTGCTAGCCAGCGACAACGTATCACCATGCTCGATAACGTCCTTCTCGAGCTAAGAGAGAAAAAAAAAGGCCATAATATTCGTATCGATACCCGTCGCAGCAGGGGCAACAAGTATCATCACAAACGGGCAATGACGAATCCTCTCGGATTCTTCTACAATCATTACTAGGAGTCCAAGTGCGAAACTATCTTCTTTGATACTCTAGAAGTCTCGAAAATGCTTCGCTTTCCTGTTATCATCAGGTCGAACTAACCAGGACTGGTTCCTCGCAACTGTCATCTAAATTTAGCATCGACCAAAAAAAAAAAAAAAAAAAACATTACAGGTTTGTCTGATGAAAGTGGACTTCAATGTTATGCAGTCAAGCAATAAGCCGGAGCGAGGTGACGATTTATTTAAGTCATCATGGATGTCCCGATTTTCTAGCTGTTTTGATTCAGCGCACATCTTATCTCAGAATTAGATTGTTCCTTATATTTATTATCTCACTACTCATCTGTTCTCGGTGCACCTTGGCCTTTTCTCTTGTTCCCGGTCTCTCCTTGTGATTCGAGGCTCTCCTGCACGGAAGCAAAAGACAAAAATGGGCCGCTGTGATTTTGAGAGAAATTCGGAGACTGTTGGGTGGTTATATTGTCCCTCTGTGGAGGCTGCCATTCTGTTTACCTCGCTCTACGCAGCAACTTTATTGGCTCATATCGTTCAATGGTTTACATGCCGAAAGGTGCGTTTTACACCTTACCTAACTTCCCTTCTGAATTCGAAACTGGGGGGGGGGGGGGGAAAGTGGATATACTAAAACTTGGATCTCCTGTTTTACTAGAAATTTTGCTGGGTGATCGTAATGGCTGTCCTATGGGAAACTGGCGGCTTCGCAATGCGCGTAGTTTCCGCGAAGAAGATATATGGTCTATGGCACTTCATCCCACAACAACTATTGATCATTCTCGCCCCTGTCTGGCTAAATGCTTTTGTGTATATGGTCTTGGGGCGGATGATCTATTTCTACATCCCGGAGAAGAAGATCTTCGGTATCAGCGCTCAGCGCATTACGCTTGTGTTTGTACTGCTGGATGTGTTTTCCATGTTCGTGCAATCGTCGTCTGCAAGTTTGATGTCATCCGACAGTTCGAACTTGGCAAAAATGGGCGTCAATGTTTGTATGTTGTGCCTACTCTGATTTCCCTTCCTCCATCATTCAATTACGCGCCTTTCGTTTTTGCGGCGTCCGTTGGCTCCTTCTGCAATTTAGCACCCTGGTAACCCGTTGTGCACGTCTACAGACATGGGCGGAATCGGCCTCCAAGAATTCTTCATAATCATGTTCCTTTTCCTCGCCGGCCGTTTTCAGTACCTAATGAACAAGATCGAAGTATACCAACCACAACACCTCCCCTGGCGCCGCCTCCTCTACACCCTCTACGCCGTGCTCCTCCTAATCACCATCCGCATCATTTACCGCCTAATCGAGTTCTCAAAGGGTATGGAAACCGGCTTGGCCACGAACGAAATGGCCTTCTACTTGCTAGAAGCCGTACCGATGTTTTTAGGTTTCGTTCTGTTTAACCTTGTGCACCCTTCGATTGCGCTAGTGGGGCCCGGGAGTGAGTTCCCGAAGAAGGACAAGAAGGAAATTAAGCGGAAGAAGGCGGAAAAGAAGGCGGAAAAGAAGGCGGAAAAGGCGGCGGCGGCTGCGGGTCGGCCGAAGCGTTCGTGGAAACATCTCGGCCGTCGTGTCAATGATGTCGAGTCGGGAAGTGATTTGGAAACCGAAGGGTTGCGGATGCAGGAAGGTTTACGAAATTCCCAGCGGTATGACCGTTCATTCGTTTCTCCAGTGCCATCGGAGTATCCGCAGGCACATTATCAACGATGATGGGGCGTTTTTAGATTTTTTTTTTTTTTTTTTTCATTTATTATTATTATTATTATTATTATTATTTTTACTTTTTTTTAATTGCTTTGGACCCTTTCCTTTCCCGACTACGCGGATACCGGATAAAAGATTTTTCTTTTTTGGCATGTCTTTTATCCCCCTTTTTTCTTTCTTTTTCCCTTATGTACTATGTGTTGGAGCCGGCAAAGCATTGTTTGTTATTCTCATTTTTTTCGTTTTTCGCCCGCCTTGTTTCCTCCCAGCTTTCCTTCCCCCTCCTCTCTATGCCAGGATAATCCTCCTCTCCCGTCAATGCATTTTGTTGGACATAGCATGCATGCGGACCTCTCGTTTTTGGGCTACGGTAGCTAATAATGGCTTGGTTTTCTCTCTTTTTTTTTTTACGTCTCATGTTTTGTATGTATATATACCCATCTCCTGTTAGAATCTAGAACCCATGGCAAATGGCATCTACATATACATATACATATACATATTCATGTAATATATTATGGTATATATGATACCAGTACAGACTTCCAGGCTTGGTGGCTGTTCTGCACAAAAGGGTCGATTGACGATAACAGCCAGTTATTATATCAAGTTGTCTACGTAGTTAGTTAATAAAAAATCAAAAATAGTTATAGTTATAAGCGTAAGTTAGTTAACTAACTAGTTAGCTAATGATGAAAACGATCCTCGCTGATGGAACCACTCCAGCTGAGTGAGGGATCCTACATATATCCTGTCCCTGTATATATATACATATATATATACATACACGGGCGGCCATTTGATAAATTCTTATTACCAGTGCCCTTCTCTCTCTCGTCCTATTTTCCTACTCAAATATATATAAAATAAAATGGAAAAAAAAAAAAAAAAAAAAAATCGAAGCGGGAATTTAAATCACGTGTAAAACCAAATACCAAATAGGCCCAGCCAAATACAGATGCAGATGCAGATGCAGATGCAAAATCAAAATTCTTTCGAATCATCTCAGAACAGAAAGCGGTGGAGGAAAAGGAAAATGGAAAGGAAAAGAACGGAAAGGGAAGAAATAAATGAAATTAAAAAAAGGGGGGGGCGGGAACCGGTTGTTGTCCTGAAGTGGGTCTTTAAATCCAAAATTGGGAAGGGGATAGAAACAAAAGTATCTCAGAAAGAGAGAGAGAGAGAGAGAGGAAAGTAAGAAGTAAGTGAGGAAACGGCGCGGAGCCCTCTTTAAGTTCCCCTGGCTTCATTTCTCAACTGCCTTCCGCAACCTCCGTTGCTTCCGCAGCCTGTTCAACCACTGCAGATGAGTTATCGCCGGCCACTAATCCCAGACCGCGGGCCCCATCTTTATGGTAGGGCGGAGCCGCATTCTTAGCCGCCTCAGGCAAAAATCTCCACACCCCGCCTGTCTTATCGGACTCCAGGCCGCTATTGCCATTGGAATCCACCCAGCCCAGCTTCTCCGCCAATTTGAGAAACACCTGATCATCTTCGCCAGACTCCACGCGCTTGAAGAACCGCCTTTCCCACTCGCGGCCCTCTTCGCGCTCCAACTTGCGCAGCTGGCGCTGGGCGACTTCGATCTTCGATTTGGCAACAGAGGTGGCGTCCATGTCACCACGGCCGATCGCGGCTGCAACGTCCTTCCATGCCCTTCGTGATTCGTACAGATCCTGTTCCTCTAGCGGGGCGAGGGTGAGTGGGATCGTCTTCTCCGTCCTGGCACTGTAATTTTCTATGATTTCTTGCTTTTTGCCTTTGGCGAGTTTTGATGACGAAGGTGTTGGACCATTGGCCTTCAGCTGTGTAGAGAGGTTTCTTTTCGCCTTCGCTCTCGTGGTATAGGATGGCGTTGAAGGAGTTCTTCTTCCCGCTCACCCATCCTTTGCCCGAGTATTCGATCTTGGCAACGTAGCCGGTGGAACTAACGATCTGAGTATGTCGGTTGAGCTCGACGAAGGGGGTTCCGTAAATTAGGGATTCGATGTGCAGTGACGGGAGAGTTATGAGGTATGTTTCCCGTTCTGGGGATGGGTTGGCTGTGGTAGGTAGCGGAGTGAGGGAGTATATGGCATGTCCGATTTGTTTCACGTTTATGGTACTCGAGAACGAAGCTTTCTGGGCGTTATATCCTTGTAGCTGAACGCCACGGAAAACCAAAAAGATTCAAGTTCTAATGTCAACAAGTTGCATCTCAAACTTATCGAGTGGAATGATGGCTTACCTGCACACCATGCTTCTCATTCTCGATTGCATAAGCCGTTACAGGTGGATGATGGCTACCAGAGAGAGTAAGCATTTCCAGCACACCACAAACTCTCCGGAAAATTGCTGGGAATCAGATAACAAAAAGTTGCACTAACGAATTACGAACCTTACTTGCTCGCTAACAAGTCGTGTTTCTCCAACGTCGCCATCATCCTCCCACTTCCCCAGAAACAGCTCACCCAAGAACGGATTTAGCGGCTTCTTCTCGCTACCCAACTTCTCGCTACGGCTACAATATTGCTGATGGAGCGTGCTAAGGAACCATTTTAACACAAGGAGGGCACGTTTCTCGGGATCGGGCTCTTTGGCTGGTGCAACAAAGATCTTTGGATGCTCGGCCCAGTAAGCGGAGTATTCGACGAGGGAGGTGGCGGAGAGGATAAAGGGCGGAGCGGTTAGGGAGGAGAGATCGCCGTTAAAAGAGGCGATTGACTACAAATCGAAATGTCAGAGAAGTATTTCAAAGGGCAGATGGGATATGTTCCGCAATATCATTTTTCTTTTCTTGCAAAAAATGTACTCAATTAACTTGTCTCCCCCTCACCTTCAAGAACGACGACCAGGAACCCCGACTGCCAGCGGGGACACCCGACCCCTCATCCTTTGGGCTAGACATTGTCTAGGAATAAGGTTCAACAAGCACAAAACCAAGATAGACAAATGAGCGCAGCCGAATGAGATCGGATAATATAGCTAGGACGGAGGAGATCAAAACTGTGCGGAGGAGAGAAGCATTTGCCATCCAGAGTGGTATGTGTTTGTTGTGGCGCATTGGGTTTCGGCAAATGTGCCAAGCTTCAGCGCCTCTGAGTGGTCAAGTTATGGATCCCCGAGAGACTACTCCAGCACAGGGACATCCATCTACACAGCAAGGAAACTTCCTGATGCGAAAGTTTTAAGAACATTCTCTCCTCTTCCTCTCTGCCCTGTTATAAAAGACACGCTTAAAAACATTCAGCCGGCCTCTTACGTCAACATTGTGGCGCCCATCCTCAGCTGTTTTGAAACAAAAAAGGCAGACCAACTTTTCCTGAGACACACAAGGAACACAAATTTCGTTTGGCCACCTTCATACTCCATTCTCCCTGCGTTACGCGAAATTATGTCTCATCCCATGCAGCTGCAGCTGCAGCTGCAGCTGATTGCTTCTTGTTTTTTTGTTCCGTGCTCATTTCTGCAGGTCTCGATGCAAGTGTCAATTATGTACAAGTCAACCACAATATCGAGCTTCAGCACTGCGAATCATCTGGAGACGTCTTATGGGTTATGGAGATTATTTGATCTCTATTTGTTTATCTTCGTCATTGTTCAAGGGTTTTGTAAAAACTCTTTTGTTATGTGTTTTATGAAGTGGTGAGAAAGACAGAAGAAATGTCCTTCAAAGATGACAATCAACTGGGGTCGAAAGTTTTAAGAATTCCCGATACCCTACTATCCTGAAGACTCTCTAGTCCTCACAATTCAACACTAGCCATATATTTAGGGCCATGGTGTTGGGTTCTAAAACCGCGATTCTATCACAGGAATTCCCTATAAACCGAGAGAGATGCGGAAGACAAAAGGATAGGTTCCTTGGAGGCTCTTCTTCCCTCTCCCGGATTAGGCATCAGTTTGGAAATGTTACAGGGTTTCTCTCAGGCCGAACAAGAAGCTTGAGCAGTTCTCCAAGCCAATCAGACCGACTATACAAAAATATCGAGCAGCTGACATTCTTTACATTGTGATAGCTGCTAGCGGGCCTATCTAACGGCGATTGACGAGATAAAGCTGCAAAGTCAGGGGTGGCGGATGTTAGGAGGCCAACACATCCACGTGCCGGCGGAATAGATATCCCTCCTCCTCCCTGCGGATCCGGATAGAAGCTTACAAGTCGTTGAGGGAAGGACAAGACTCGAAGTTGGGCCCCTGGCTCCGGAGCAGCACAGCAGAGGACCTTATGCAAAATTTGAAACTTGCCTTACCCACACTTTCTATTTACACTCCCATAACTTTCCAGTCCTTCCTTCTTTCCTGCGTTGCTAAGTACAAAACCCGATTTTTCTGCGTTTAAGCCTCTTCCCGTCCAATCGTCCGATTCCCCTCCCGGACGCGGCAATGCTGGCGGAATAGAAACGGACTAGTAAGCTACTATCGTATAATGCTTGGATGGGTTGCGGTTAGCGGGGCTGTGAGAAGCCCCGGAAATAGGTAGGTAGGTACTTAAGGTGGGTACGGTGGGGGGGAGGGGGAGGAGGGAGAGGATCCATTAAAACTATTTGGAAGGGGTCGTGGCGGTGCCGGTTTGCAAGAAACACCCTTTTTCTCTTCTCCCTCTCCCCTTCATTCTCCCCAAATGACAGGAATTGGAAAAGCTGGTAACTTATTACTGTATCGGCATCCGCATCCGCGCTACCGCATGCATGGATGGAAGGAATATACTTCTTCGAGAAGAAAGTTGCTTGGTATGAGGGAAAGATTCATAACGGAGAAAAAGTATGGATAGAGTATGGATGGATTATAATGGAGTTTTGAAACTAAAAGGGAAGAGAAAAAGATATGGAGGAGACAAACACCCATACATGCATGCATCCAACTTCTTTTACTTATCAATCTTCCTCTCTTTTGATTTTTTAACTTTTTCAATGGTCGAGTACGCTGATAACTCCGCAACCAAAATATGATTTTTTCAAATTTTACCATAACTATTCCGCAGTTGTTCCTTGAGGGAAACCTTATGACCACGAAGAGTGTACGCTGCGTATACATACCCGGGTTTGCGGGGGGGATTGCCGTCTGCCCATTCAAACAACAAGGGGAAAAAACAACTAACTACATAAGAAAGCCCCGTCCATAGACTACAAGACACAGATACCGAGGCAACTATGCACTGTATATCTTTCTTTTTTCTGCGGGCGATTTCACCTGCAAGAAAAATCGCGCGGCCTACCGAACAAAAAACCGGTGGTGTCAGTTGGGGTTGGAGGGGGCGGCCGGGTTGTTGAACCTCCAACTTTTGCGGGATTGGCGAGCACAGCGTAGTAGCTGGGTTCGGAGTTTTCATCGCGTAGGATTTACAGAGAGTGGGGTTTAGTTACTGGAAGAAATAGTATGGGGATGGAGGGGGAATGGCTTTGTTCTCTCTTGTTTTCTGGAAGATTTCCGCATGCGTGCGCTTACGTTCCAAGGAGGGGGGGGCGCCGGCGGGACTTGGATTTTTGGTCAGACGAGCGATTTTGCATATCCTTACTGCGCAGCTCGGTCAAGATGGATGTGAAGGGGAAAACGAAAACGATTGGAGGATAGTTGCGCGTTGATCATTTGTGTTTTCCTAACTTACGGAGTACTGTTGTCTTATTATTTGATTGGTCCCTTCTCTTGGTCGTTCATTTTGACATCCTGTCAAAAAGCTTCTGCCTCCACTTTTCAGTGATATCTGTATGATGAGCCTCTCGTTAGCGGTACCTACTTCTCCTTCATGCTAAATGGCACACACAGTTGGATTCTGATTAGATTGCCTATTATGGCCTCTGACCAAGGTGGGCACGGTGGCCAGGATCTGGAAGAAGTACGGAGGAGGGAAATGCAGATTCGGAGAAAAATTTTTCCCCTCTCCCAACCATAAACAAAGCCCTGCATTTGACTTATTATTATTATTATTATTAATTTTGATAGTTAGGGGAGGGTTCCCACTGATGACCAAGGGTTGTTGCTCTACCTCTGTACTCCGGTTGCTCGGTCTCTTGAAGGCTGATGGCTAATAATAATAAGAATCGGGACTGTATCGTGGAACCCTGGTAGCCGTCGAACCATCTGCTCGAGGTGCGTGGTCGTGTGTGTATACGCCGGCTGCCACTATGGACAGCCACATCGAAGATCATGATCATCTTGCTGCACTCGTCCAAGTTAGTGCATTTCGTTCGCCCGCCAACTCCCAAGGGATGGCGCTGGCGCTGCTGCTGCTGCTGTTGCTTGTCAAGAGCGCGGCTCTTATTCTGTCCTTGTATACTCTGAGCAATCTGTCGACAGAGCAACATTTTTCCTGTGACGGAGTAGAGTTTCCACAGCATGAAAAGCTTTGGTAGAATGGAAATTGCTGGGCGATGAAAAAGAAAGCATTTGGTGGCGTCTGCCAAGCCAGCACCCCTGAACCTTCCCTGGTCCACCTGCACAGAATCAATGCTCACTCGTGAGTCGTGAGCCGCTAACGACTCAGTTGAAACATGAGTTGGGGTGCGAAGGAGTTATCAAACGGCCATATTTCGTACATACATTCTGCGTAGTACAGACAACCTTGACATCCGTGTATAAAAATCACACGAGGGGGGATCTGTCCAGTCACTGGCCGCCTTCCTTGTGTTCTAACCAAGTCGCATGTCAGTTAGTTCTATCGGCGAAATTGGTGGGTAATGTGGAGAGTGTGGAGACAGGATCCATGGATATTATCTCCACATCTTGTCGCCCATCTCGAGATCCCTGGCTGAAAGCAGCTGGTGGGGGGGCCCCGGCGGCGGAGAAGAACAGAAGCTGAGGGGAAGAGAAGCGGGGACCACAATATAAGCAATCCCGTTGTTCCAAGGTTAGTTATTCGTGAACAGTATTTGCTAGTTACTTTCACTCAGGTAGTTAGGGGTAACTGGCCTGTTACGCGTGACATTCACTTTGAATTCCGCCTGTCTCTTAACAGCAACTGGTGAAGTTATGATGGGTAAATTCCTATATCTGAGAATACAAACACCGCAAAATGAGTTGGTCATATACGCACACATACGAGGCAGTCAAGGCGCATTGACGTAATTGATCAGAGTTCTGCTCACGGGCGTTCAACGTAGAGGATGCAGTCGTAGTAGGCTATGGACGCCAGTTGGTTCTCGGCTACTGCACCGTGGAAGAAACACCATAGCCGTGCTGGAACCGTGCTGGAACCGTGGTCGAGTAACCACGAACCGGGGATAAGCAAGGCCAAGGCCGCACTAGTGGGCTGGTACTTGCTCCCTGGCGCCATTTTTGCCTGGGAAGCTTGGTACCTTCCCATGATGGCGTCCCGGAGCTAAACCAGCCCCGAGTGCGCCGTTTTCGTGACGGTTGGCCTATTTTGGCGTTCTGCCCAGCCAGGATCGTCGCTGGTTAGTTAGGTTAGCCCCGACAAACACTAAACGAACATCTCACGAGAGTGGAAGGGAGAATCGCCATGCTCCACCTGTGTCAACACTGCGCATCCCCCATGGCCAATCGCTCAGCATTGCTGCTTGCTGTTGCAGCGTCATCCACTCTTCTCTCTCTCTCTCTCTCTCTCTCTGTTCTTTGCTTCTTCGGACGTTTCGACGCTGTGCAACACAGATTAGAGACGGATGAAGTAGCTCGGAATCTTGTCATTGAAGCTTCTGCTCTCACCGGCGGACTATGCAGTATGGCGGTTCCAATAGATATGTGTAGCTCATACTCCTTCCAGAGCCATCGTCTTCTCCCATCCGCGGGCTCCCTTTCTTACTCTGTAGCTTCTTGCTTGCTCTTCCCCTTCTGTCTCCACATGAACGGCACCGCTAAACCAATGCGGATGTCGAAGTCAGAGGCGTTATTACAGGGTTCCAAGGTTTGGACAAGGCCCCAGATGACGGGTGGAAGCTAAAATGGTAAAGGCGTTAGGTTGTGATGTTCGTAATTGTTTATTCGCGATTTGAAGCGACCGCGAGACTGCAATCCGTGGAGTTTGGGGCTTTGATGCCAGGTTTCTCTGCTCTAAATTTACCCTGGGCTGCTGGTACAGCAGTTACATCCACGCGAACATCTCTGCATAACGCAGTACATTGCATCCAGGAGTGGCCAGTCCTTACATAGTACATTCCATTCCACAGCTCCCCTTGCCTTGCTTACATACTCACCCTCCGCGCTGCCGTGGTCGCACCAGAGCCCCTTCCCAGGATATATAACCGTCTTCCCACGCCCCCGTATATATATTCTGCCCCTCAGCTGCACCTGTTCTGTCTGTCAGCCCTTCTCGCGGTTCTCGCTATCTCTCCCCACAGGCGAAGGTTCTGCCAAGCCCGCGTCTCCTTCGTTTATTCGCGTCCCATTTCGCAATATTCCGACATCTGCCTTGCATCTTGAGTCTGGTCTTTGACCAGCCTGTGGCCGAATATGGCAGACAACAAGGACGAAGTCTCTGAGATTGTGTCTGGAGATCCCACTCAAAAGCAACAGGAGCAGGAACAGGAAGTCGAGAAATTAGCCGAAAGGTGTGTGTGCCCGATTAAAAAAAAAAAAAAATTTTAACACACAAATCACAAAGAAATTGATGTACTGACCCATATTGTGTTTTGCGGCGCCAGCTCTGACCAGAGCTCTGACAATGCCGAAAGGGGGGATCGGGAAAGGATCAATCTAAATGCGAACTTGACTGCAAAGTATGATCAACCTTCTCTCAATTGGACTCCTCATTCCGCCTTTCGACATTGAAATAGATAGCTAGAAGCTGACAATGCTCCGTGTCACGCGTCTAGAATCAAAAACCCCCTTGCGGATATCCCAAATGCTACCCTATTACGAGATGTCAAGGATTTCGCGCAGAGGTTCGGCTTGGATCACGATTTGCCTACTCTGCAGAGGGGCGCCCTGGTAGCGAAAGATCCAGCCAATTTCGAGAATGTTGAGGGCATCACTCCGGATGAAGTTGAAGTTCTCCGCAACGAGGTTCTTCACAAGTGGCGCCAACCAAAGCCCCTCTTCTTCACCATCATCCTGTGTTCGATTGGTGCAGCCGTCCAGTAAGTTGAGCATTGGCCTTTTCCCAAAATTCCTTTTCTTGCTAGGGTTCTGAACTGGGAATACAGGGGATGGGATCAGACTGGTTCCAACGGTGCCAACCTGTCATTCCCCGGAAGCCGTTCAATCTCCCTGAGAAAGATCACCCGGATGCGGAGAGGAAACCAGTGGATTGTTGGTTTAGTCAATGCGTATGTCTGCAATCCCCCCTGCCCGTCGAGCCTCCCTTACCGAATCGAAAACTAACGATTTATAGGGGACCGTACATCGGATCGGCTTTCCTGTAAGATCCGGGAATTTCATTCCTGGTACCCCTTTATTCTTTGCTCGCATGCCTAACCTTAAAAATATATGCAGTGGTTGCTGGTGCTCTGATCCTCTTAACTATTACTTGGGTCGTCGAGGGGCTATCTTTGTCTCTGCTGTCTTCTGTGTACTCACCCCTATCGGCTCTGCTGTTTCACAGAGCTGGCCCCAATTACTGGTCACGCGCCTGCTCATGGGAATTGGAATGGGTGCTAAAGCTTCCACGGTGCCAATTTTCTGTGCCGAGAACACTCCTGCCTCTATCCGTGGTGGTCTTGTTATGTGCTGGCAACTGTAAGGCTGCCCTCACCCCATACCTTTACTTTCTTCTCATTATTTCCTTTTCCTTTTATCTTCTCGCGAGGTTGCAAATACCGAACTAACACATCGTTATATAGTTGGACTGCTTTTGGTATCTTTCTAGGATTCTGCGCAAACCTTGCCGTAAAAGACACCGGCGATGTCTCCTGGAGACTTCAATTGGGTTCTGCATTCTTGCCAGCTGTCCCTCTTCTTCTTGGCGTTTTTTGGTGCCCAGAGTCCCCGCGTTGGTTTATCAAAAAAGGGAAAGTCGATAGGGCTTACCAATCCCTTCTTTCCCTACGGAATCATCCAATCCAGGCAGCTCGGGATCTGTACTACATGTACTCACAAATCCAAATTGAGGAGCAGATCGCTGGAAAGAGCAATTACATCACTCGGTTCTTCCAATTATTCACCATCCCCCGTGTCCGTCGGGCAACCCTCGCATCGTTTGTAGTCATGATTGCGCAGCAAATGTGCGGTATCAATACCATGGCGTTCTATTCGTCGACCATTTTCGCGGAAGCAAACGCCACTGTTACTGAGTCATTGTTTGCGTCATGGGGTTTCGGTTTGATTAACTTCGTGTTCGCGTTCCCTGCCGTCTGGACTATTGACACATATGGACGACGTGCCCTCTTGCTCTTCACCTTCCCGCAGATGGCTTGGACTCTGCTTGCTGGCGGCTTTGCATTCTATATTCCGCAAGACAGCAGGGCTCATCTTGGTGTCATCGCCTTCTTCATCTACTTGTTCGCCGCGTTTTACTCTCCAGGAGAAGGTCCTGTACCCTTAACCTATTCTGCTGAGGTCTTCCCTCTTTCGCACCGAGGTCCATACGATCCTTTATCCACCTCCAAATAGCTCCGCGCGTGCCTCC
>NW_001813982.1:0-2762 GCF_000149585.1 Histoplasma mississippiense | reverse complement strand
GGCGCCCAAGTCAGATGCCATGGATGTCGCCCAGGACCCGGACCAAAACCATCCCTCAGAGGACACCACATAACCATCCCCCCACCGATCCGAGCAAAATATCGTCAATAACATCAGCAGACGCAATGGATGACAATCCCCTACCGCCCCTCTTTGCATCGGGTGCGAGGGGGGGGGGTCTATTCTAGGGGGAGGTGAGGGGCGGGATAGATATTAGCGTAGTTCCCAACCACCAGCAAACCGTTTCCTACGCTGGGCTGCTTGGCTGCTTGGCTGGCTGGTTGGTTGGTTGGTTGGTTGGTTTTATTTGCATCCAGGGAAAAGGAAACAGAGAGCAGAAGGTCCGTCGTTTTCCCCACGCGAAACTGGGTCGATTTTTCTCGCGCATTGGAACCTGAATACTGTTCTTCGTTTTCAGAAAAATGTTGGCGTGGGAGGGGGGCGCGCGTTGAGCTTGCTAGGTGTTCTTATTAAAAAAAAAAAAAAAAAAAAAAAAAAAAAAAAAAAAAGAATAGAATGTCGGTGTTCTCCCGCTACGTTTTTTTCTCTCCTTCCGTGGAGTGTAGGGTGATGCAAGCTTTCGCTGTTTGATTGTGACTATAACTATGTCTTCCGTCTCGACCGCAACTTCCCGGGCGAAGTCGCGGGGGTTTGCTCCTGGGAGTATATAAATATATGAATATATATATATATATATATATATACATGTGTGAGAGTGTGTCAGTACGAAAAGCAAGATAAAACCACATCTTCTTTGCCTGAATCACAACAAAGAACCATTTGTTTTAGGGAGGAATCCTTTGCTCTCGGCAGAAAGGACTTGAGCCGATGATTTCCTGTCACCCACGGGCCCCACTAATTGCCTAGAAACCTCATCTAGGAGTTCTCCGATTTGCGCGGGGGGTGGCCCCGGATTTTGCGGATATCACAAACGCTCTAGACATGGGTGAAGTGAAGGCACGCTACAGCCTTTCATTTGTTCTTCTTTTTATTCTTTTGTCGGGGAATTAGAACACGGAGACGGAATGGGGAGCACATGCTTTGCTTGTAAGTACATGTACAGTACTTTACATTTCATTTTATATGAAATAATTTTGCCTTGACGACTTGGGCATTTTAGATAACTAGTTTCTCGCATCCTGTAAGAATCTCTATAATACTGAATGGATGCTTATGCTGCTGCTATTCACCTTTTTGCAATATTGACTTTGAGCCATTGCTTTTGACCTTCGAAGAGCATGGAGTCAAGAGAATTGAATCGTTTTGTTTTTTTAACGCTCACCGTTACCGAGGGGTTATTGTCGGTAGCTGGTATTTAATCTGTATGTGTGAGACCTGCAGGTCTTGGCTTATTAATCCTTCCACCATATAACTTCCCACTTAGCCATCCTTACAACTACCCACGAACGTAGGGGTACATTTGAATTTTCCACTTTTCCAACTGTTTTTCGTATAATTTTAACCCTCCAACCCGTTCAATATCATCGCACGCCCTCTGCGATCTCTCTACGTGTGTGTACTGCACAGGTTGAGTGGTCATGGAGCCCTCAACGCCCTCCCGTCCGCCCAAGGACATCGAAACGGCCTACACCAGGCCACTGGAGCCGGAGTCACCGGCCAATTTTGTCACTGGAAAGGCTGGCAAGAGGCAGAGGAAGACTGTCACAATGCCTCCCCCAGTCCTCAAAGGAGCCAGCGACAGCATCCCCACGGCCACCTCTCGGCTGCAGAAGCAGTTTGAGGAGGCTCAGCAGCAACAGAACCTGCAGCAGAAGGCTCTCATCAGATTGGCAAAGACTCTGGACAGCTGGGTTGAGGAGGAGAAGCAGTCAGTCAGTTAGAACTTTGCCTGAATCTTCTGTGAGAGGTTTGTCAAGTATGTGACAGTAGATCTGAGTGCAGCATCAATTCTGAGAGAGGGTGCTGCCCCGGATACTCATCCGCAGCCAAATGCAGCAAAGACAGCTGCGAGGGAGCCGACTACCTGGGCGGGTGTTGCTCAGAGGGGGAAAACTCTGCCCTCCCTGGGGTTGCCCCTGCCAAGACTGCGGCTTCCTCGGCAGGCAGGGCTAGTGGGGCTAGCCTGCAGCCCAAAAGCGCCAGTCAGCCAGGGGGCCCCACAGGGGGCACAAAACCGCAGGAGGACCCACGAGTCCTCGTCACCCTCCAGCCAGAGATGTGCGGCAGGCAATCGTTGCAAACATTCAGGGGGTGGTGGATGTGGCCAATGTGCCGAAGGTGGAGCCCACCAGGACAGGTTGGGCGATCACACCAAGCGACAGAGGCATACGCGACGCTCTGACCACTGAGAAGGCAGTGGCTACTCTCTGTGAAGTCCTTGGCGCCACGGAGATCCGGCTACCAGAGCGGTGGTACAATTATGCTGTCCCAGGGGTCCCAGAATCTGTCCAGGACTGGGAAGGGGCAAGAATCCCCACAGACAAGATGATTGAGGGAGAGGTTCTGGCTCAGGCAAAGGTAAAGCCAGTGAGCTGTCGACCCTCGCGTCATGGGGTGAACCCCAAGACAGGGAAGATTACATGGATTGTCTCCTTCCTTGCCCCGGTAAAAGGCTTCTCACTCTTCAATGCCAGTGAGAGGGCCAGGATGATTGAGAAAAGGCCTTTGGCAGTGAGACATAACCCAGGATGCCAGGGGTTCTGCCACCCACCAAAGTGTGCGCGACTGGCAAGATGCTCCAACTGCAGTGAGCCCACAAGCCAGCGTGAGGGGCCAACAGGCGCGGAGTGCAAGAGAGCGCC
>NW_001813981.1:3655577-3656653 GCF_000149585.1 Histoplasma mississippiense | reverse complement strand
TTAATTAAAGAATTACATATTCTCAAACGCCAAGTCAATTGCCAATCAATCAGAAGAAGTCTTAGCTGCACATTCATCAAAATACATATATCACCAGGTCTGAAAGATACATATAAATAAAAATAATGATAATGAGAATATAATAATAAAAAGTAATAATAAACAAAAATATAAGAAAATAATAAGTGAAAATATTACAGTTTTTTTTTTTTTTTGAAATTTGTTATACTTTCTGAATACAGTGATTTATTGATTTAAATTTAACACTGATATCTCAAATATTTTGAATTTATTTTCAAGTATTTATTGTGATTTTTTATTATTTATTTATATTTTAAATATTCTGAGTATCAGATAGAGTATTTTTCATTGTAATTAATATATTTAAACTTACTTCTTTTTAATATATTTGAATAGCTTTTATTATTGTGAATTTTTTCTCACAGTAATTAAATATCTGTTTCTCGTGACAGAATTTTGTAATATAACTATACTGTTGATAGCTGAAGCATCTGATCACTTCTCTCCCTGTGAAAGATCTCCGCCATGCAGTAAGTACTTGTTGGCCCTAGGCTGCTTATCACGGACTAGCGCACCGCACATATATGCCTCAGCTGCCTACATGCTAATACAACGACTTCGACGTCTCACACATAATACAAGAAAAAATTCCTGTTGGCCAATTCTTTAGCTCGTTTCCACTCGTTATGCGAGCCGAATAAGAAAACCCCTTCTCCCATAACCAAATTTTGAAGGATTAATAACACGATATATAATAATAAAAGCTATACATAAAAATATAATTGGAGAGTGAGACATGAAAACCGAATTATTCATCGCTCACATTGCTTGACGCCATCACACCCTCTCATTCGGTGCATCTGTCAACGGCACATAACTCACCCCAAAAACCTTCTCCTTTACCACGCTGCCATCATCACTTTTATCCACAACCCACACATTCTGCGTGCCACCACCCAGGCCAAACGACCCCACTCCATTTTCCCCCCCAGACTCGACAGGAATAAACATGCGGCCAGGCGCGCGGAGCTGATCAACCAGCGTAGGATGTATCA
>NW_001813981.1:3652986-3655085 GCF_000149585.1 Histoplasma mississippiense | reverse complement strand
GAATACTGAAAGTAACCCTACGCAGAGAGCGAGGAGCATGTAGTGGCGAAACAACTTGAGGGAAATTCGAGAGGCTGTCTATGGTTTGAGCTCTATCCTGGGGTGTTAACACTGAAGATAAAAAACCACCTCTAGGTTTTGCAGAACAATTTTTCAGAGTCCAGTGTGTTATTTCTCAGGAAGCTTCTGTAAGGGGGGTATATTTGTTGCATATAATGCTGCAAAGTTACAATGTTGTTGAAGCTGTGATGTTGTTGATTGCTGGTTGAGTTATGACTATGCTGTCACTCCAGGAAGGTGCAGCTATGACGTCAGACAGAATTTCCCCCCCCCCAAAGAATAAAACCTGGAACCGTCAGCAACCATGAACCCACCATTGGATTCTAACTTTTGCAGACGAAAGAATCAAAGAGAATAGAAGGCACTAGTAATATATGGATGTAATCATCTTGGATATTAAAACACTTATGCGTAGACTGAGAAGCCAATAATCCCTCCATCTCCATGCCCTTGCACCCCTTTGCAGCCGCTCATAACACCAGTGCTGAAAAAGTATAGATATGCAGATGTGCACCAACATTTCATACAAGGTGCATTTCATCAGCTGGCTCGACTGTCTCCTCCTGTTGACACTGCTCTTCTGCTCCCTGTGCCTGGTTTGGTTTATCATCCTGTTCTTTATCACCAATGTCCTCCCAAGCCAAATCATCCTCCTCCGGATGAGTGAAGAATTCATGACGCAAGGCCTCTTTGGCCGTGGGCCGTTTGCTAGGATTCAATTCCAGGAGCATAGAAAGAAAACTAGTAGCTTGTTTTTCGCTTTCCGTGAGTTGCGCCACGCAGCTAGACCACAGCACTATCTTTTCCCAGGAATACCCCTTCTCGCCAATGGTGGGTAAGTTCGTTTCGAAAACCTGTCCATGCAATGCTGCCGCAGCTTTCATGCGGCGTGACCCAAATATGCTTGCAATCTCAATCATGGCATCTACATCGTCTGCAGAATTGAAGAAGGGAAAACGTCGACCGAGGATGGTCAGGAGTATGACTCCAGCCGACCAGATGTCAATCTTTGTCGTTTGCGACGTGCATTTGAACAGGACCTCTGGTGCACGGAAGCCCCTGGTTCCCGCACGGTTTGCACGCCGTGAAGGGCGCGAGTCATTTTTAGGATATCCTGCGGACTGGGCATTCGAACGAATGTTTGTTTGCAACCACATGGCGCGATATTTACTTGCTGTAGAATGCTGGGCGCAGTGGCAGAGTTCTCCGCCGAGATATTCGCGCTGATTGATGATCGTGTGTTTTAGCTCTATCCACGAATTTGTGGCTAGCGAAAAGGCGGTGGAAAATGGATATAGCTTACCTCTGCGAGGCCGAAATCAACAAGAACACCTCGTCGAAGTTTTGGGTTGTATAAAAAGTTGCTGTAACCGTGTTAGCTGTGGTTGAACTCGCGCGTTATGTTTGGGAGATAAAGGAACTGACGTTGGTTTGATATCTCGGTGGATGATATCAGCTTTATGAACTGCATGGAGGGCGGTAAAAAGAGAACGGAAGTAGTGTCTCATGTCAGAAACAAGGAACGTTCGATATTGGACTCGAAAGTCAGTATGAGGGAAGTATGGTAATACTGCCACTACCTGGTCTTGGTGTCGAAATGCAGTTACAAGAGGGCAGACGGAACGACTACCGTAGAGGTCGTTCAATAGCTCAAGCTCATTTTGGATTCTACTTGGGCTACTTGTAACATAGATCTTTTTCAACGCAACGTAATGAGGCCTACGTTTAGCCTTCCGTTGGGATTTAGACGAGTGTCTGTCGGTGGACTGCAGATTTCTGTTTCGCTCATGATCCTGGTCATCAGACTTTCGCTCCCAGTCCCATTCATTTTCATATTCATCATATAGAAGGTCTTCAGCTTTATAGACGGTAGAAAACGTGCCTTTAGAGAAGTGTTAGTTGTTGCGGTAATGTGTGAGCGTCTTGGTAGACGCAAATATCTCCAATTGACCTGACTGACCTTCTCCGATGCGATTGATCAGGCGATACATGCTAGAGATACCCTTAAAAGTGCCCTCGAGTTTTCTCATATCTTCCGC
>NW_001813981.1:3647340-3651990 GCF_000149585.1 Histoplasma mississippiense | reverse complement strand
TACAAAAGGTACCTTTACCATTGCGGTGTTATTACCTTTACATTGTGGCGCACTCACTAATGGGAGGTAGTGAGATGCGCTTGGCACGGTTACTGCCCAAGCTCATTCAAGATTTGGCACCCACAAAACGAGTCCAGTACGTGTAATACCATTACGACAGACTAACCATTCCAGGAAGAAAACAGCGCCGCCTGGGCCGTCCCAAAGAGGCAAAAGGCAAACAAAACACCACTTTCAATCATCAACATCAGCCCGATCATCACCTGGAGCTGGACCCGGACCAGGAACCTCCCCTTTCATCATCTGTATTTTCTACCCCCCGCAATTCTCCCCTGTTCCTCCCTGTACATATGACACCCTCTATATGGTTTCATGAAACCATGGATTTCGATATCAATGAATCTCTTAAATATTATTTGAGTGACCCCTCCTCTGCTCCTACCCCGGAAGCAGACCCGGAGCTGCTGGACCGCGAAAATGACCCTGAATCGTTAACCAGTCCTGTGATAAACGGGGTGCTAAATCCCATCGTCGACGCTGTAGCCGAAAACCCAGAAGGCCTGGGAAGAAGCAGCTTCTTCGACTCATTACAATTTCTTCTCAAGTGTGCCCCGACCTCTCGCGTCTCTCTACAAAATATCCATCAGCATGAACCAGACTCTGAACTCTCTAAACTATCTAGATTATCTTCCCAACTCCCGACAAAAGCCCTCAGCAAGATTCTGGATCTTGTTATCTCGGGTCTTGCTGTCGAAGCCGATATCATCCATCATGATATGGAGTCCGACGAATCCGATACTGTGCAACACCATAAACAGCTTCTGGAAATGTACGCATTCTTGCTGCAGTGGACATTGTCTGCAGTAGAGACAAAACTGGCAGAAAAGCCCGCTATAGCAGCCCACGTGCGACGCGGGGCCGGGAAATCAAAACCAAGGCCCGCTCCAAACGATGAACGCTGGGACTCTTCCATCCAAATCCAGACTGCCATGGAAGTTATGTGTAAAGTATTGAAGCTGAAGCTGGGAAAAATATTCATGACTACCTCTGATCGTGACACGTTTGTGAACCTTTTTACCAGGACAATATACCTAATTTTAGAAAGTGAGCAGCGAGTGAAGAGCATGTCTATTCGAATGCATGCATTCAAAGTGCTGTGCATTGCTGTTAAGCATCATGGCCATGCTTTTGGTAACATCTGATTTTGATACTTTCTTTGTTTGGGGTTCTTCGCTAACAAAAATACTAGGAGCACAAACCTCCATTGTCCAAAGCCTCACATACTTTGAGCACCTTTCAGAGCCCATGGCGGAGTTTCTTCATATTCTCGCTGAACAGTACGATTATCCGCAATTGTCAGATGAAATATTGAGGTATATAAGAAATGATTGAATGTTTAAATCCAATCGTTTAAATCCAATCCTCACTTACGAATTTAATAGGGAAATTGGCAACAAGGAATTCAATTCGAACGACAGCAAGGGGCCGAAATCGGTCTCAGCGTTTATTATCAGGCTTTCAGAACTTGCGCCTAGACTTATAATTAAGCAAATGACTCTTTTGGCTAAACAACTTGATAGCGAGGTGATTCAATATATATAATCCTTTGCGATGGCCAACGTTCGGTGTGGCTGACGATGATAAAGGCTTATACGTTGCGATGTGCGGTTATTGAAGTGTGCGGCAACCTGATATCAGATTTAAGCAAGCAGGAAGAAAGAAATGAGAACCACACAACGCAGATTAACTCATTTTTCGAGGTGTTAGAGGAACGATTTTTAGACGTCAATCCATATTGCCGATGTCGTGCCATCCAGGTTTATATGAAGCTTGCCGAACTGGACCAAAAATTTCCAAAACGTCGACAAACGGCAGCGGAGCTTGCGACTCGGAGTCTCGAAGACAAAAGTAGCAACGTTCGCAGGAATGCAATCAAATTGCTGGGTAAATTGGTGTCTACGCATCCGTTTAGTGTAATGCATGGTGGTCAGCTTTCGTACAAGGAATGGGATGCGAGACTACAGGCTGTAGATGCGGAATTAAACTCGCTGAGGCCTCCTCCCGAGACACCTGGCCTCGGCGAAGATGTGGATGCCACCAATATTGACAGTGAACTGCTTGACGATGTTACGCAGATGCCCGATGACTCTCCCTCAAAGGCTCCAAGAATGACCGAGGAACAGAAACAACAGGCTATGAGAAAGGCCGCCGAAGAAGCAGCAACCTCAGAACTGCTCACAAGACTCCAACTGACCAGGAAATATTACCTTGAGGCAATTCGATTTATCGAGGTCCTTCACCATGCTTCACACATCGTTTCACAGCTTTTGTCGTCCCGAAATAAAAACGAAGTGATCGAAGCAATGGATTTTTTTGTCATCATTGATGCTTACAAAGTTGAGACTGCCCGCGCTGGTATTAGACGAATGCTCCGCTTGATCTGGACCAAAGGCAATAGTGACGAGGGCAAAGGCGTTCAAAGCCATTTAATCGATTGCTATAAGGGTTTGTTTTTTGAGGCTCCGGACTCCTTTAGTTCTAACGATGCTGCGAACTACATCGCCCGCAACATGATCAGCCTCACTTTTGGGGCAACCCCCGCCGAGCTCACTTCGCTGGAACAGCTGCTCAGTACTATGATGAAAATTGGCCATATTTCCGATGTGGTTATTGCCAAGCTATGGCAGGTGTACAGTGTCCAGAAGAAAGAAATCTCCAAGACTCAAAGGAGAGGGGCAATTATCGTTCTTGGTATGATTGCTCTAGCTGACCCTGAGGTTGTGGTGCGAGAAATCGAAGCGATGCTTCGCGTCGGCTTAGGAACCCTTGGAAGGGCAGACCTTGTACTCGCCAAATACACATGCGTTGCCCTAAAAAGAATGAAATCCGGTCGGCAGGCAAAGTCGAAGGATGCCTCCTCTCCTAAGTTGTCGAATGACCATGCTGTACTGAGTAAACTAGCTGCAATTATCGAGATTGACTCGGACAGCAAGGAGTGGTATGGTGTTGCGGAACATGCGATTGGAGCGATATATTCACTCGCGAAACACCCCGATGCTCTTTGTTCTGAAATCCTTCGCCGGAAAACCAGGTTTGTATTTCAGCCACATGCACGACCCTGTTCATCTCAAGACAATACCAGCATGGCCTCTTGTAGCTTGGAGGAGTCTCAAACCCCTAGACAAAAAATGAGCTCTGTTCCACTGTCACAGTTACTTTTCATAGTCGGCCATATCGCTATCAAACAAATCGTCCACCTTGAACTTTGCGAACTTGATTTCAAACGTCGAAAGGCTGAGCAGGAAAAAAACAAAAGTACAAACCAGGCGTTCCCAAAGAAGCATGAGGCGTCTGAAGATGATGAACTCGATCTCATTGGCGGCACCACAGAAGACGATTTTACGGAAGCTATGGCTCATATTCGTGAACGTGAGCTACTATTTGGACCGACGTCACTACTTACCAATTTCGGCCCTTTGGTTGCTGAGATTTGCGCTAATAATAATACTTACCCTGATCGCAATCTGCAAGCTGCTGCAACTCTGTGCATGGCTAAACTTATGTGCGTATCGGGTGAGTATTGCGAGAAGAACCTGCCTCTTCTCATCACCATAATGGAACGATCAGAAGACCCAATAGTTCGAAGCAACGCTGTCATTGCCCTCGGCGACATGGCTGTCTGCTTTAACCACCTCATCGATGAGAACACCGATTTTCTCTACCGCCGACTTAATGATAGTGATGTCTCCGTCAAACGGACTTGTCTGATGACTCTAACATTCCTCATCCTTGCTGGCCAAGTGAAAGTCAAGGGACAGCTTGGCGAGATGGCAAAATGTCTCGAGGATGATGATAAGCGTATCGCTGATCTGGCGCGGATGTTCTTTACTGAGCTGGCCACGAAAGATAATGCAGTCTACAATCATTTTCGTTGATATGTTTAGCTTGTTGAGTACGGAGAAGAGCTTAGAGGAAGATGCGCTGCGGAGAATTATCAAGTTCTTGGCTGGTTTTGTTGAGAAGGTATGATTTCCATTCATCAATTAATGATTCTATTGCCATACCCATTATATTGACGTAATTCCCAGGATAAACATGCCAAACAGCTAGCCGAGAAACTTGCGGCCAGATTAGCCAGGTGTAATAATGAGAGGCAATGGAATGATATTACATATGCTTTATCGCTTCTGGCACACAAAAACGAGGAGATTATCAAGACAGTCACTGCCGGGTTTAGAGTTGTTAAGACAAATGCTTAGATTGAGCCTTTCTTCAATTTGAGAGATTTTCTCTTATAGCTTTTCGTTTTGACGTTGTATATGATTGTTGTTTTGTTGAAAGAGGTTTTATGAAAGTCTATAGTTCAGCTTCTATAACAATTGATGTTTATGAATACAGATTATTATAATTTGACATTCACTGATACACTCTTGTTTATCTCTCTATGATGATCAGTTTATAATAATGATTGGTTGTATTAGTACATTTCTTCCCGTCATTTTAATTTTGTTTCATGTTATTATATCATTCTGCAACATCGTGATTTGAGAGCTGCTATTCAATATGAGGAATAATTGAAAATATTTATTTTCATCTTTTAATTTTATAATTTTTTAAATATAAGTAGAAATTCACTTTATTCATAACTGT
>NW_001813981.1:3641679-3643943 GCF_000149585.1 Histoplasma mississippiense | reverse complement strand
TCAATTTCTTAAATATATGAAACTTTAAACACAAAAATTGTCGAAGTTGATATCTCATATATCAAGAATCAGAGATGATATCATGCTATAATCTGCTTTGTTGTTATTTTGCTTCACCTTCTTTAAAATTGCCTTGCTGTGTATTAAAGCACTGCTCCACTTGTATAACCAAGCATATTTTTTCTTATAAATAATGCCTACTTATCATGTAATTATCGGAATAATAATAAGCAATTCAATTTATTTTCTATTTTGATATTCAGTATTTGAGTCAATATTCGGATTTTATCCAGTTCCGACAGAAATAGAATCTATAAAGAAGCAAGAATGAGAGCTTTTAAATGACATACAAAGATTACAAATTAATCATCAGCAGTTAAATTAAAAATCAATATGAAAATTCAAAAAAATCACAAATAAATTATCTTGTGAAAAAGATAGTGAAATTGATTGATGACAGTGAAGATGTATGTATGTATGTATAGGTTTAACGTCCCGGCGAAAACACGGGCAGCGCCCGTGTTTCAGAAGCCTCCCGAAGGGCATGGAGACATGCTACGCTGGAGAGATTTCTATGTACACAGAGAGAGAGAGAAAACAGAATCCAGGTGGCAACTCTTGAGAAGACTCAGCTCATTGCAAAGGATTTTTTCTGAGCTGCGCATCCACTTCTGGCCCGACGTATGGCCATTCATGGTGGGGCTATAGTGTGGTTCCCTGAGGGGACCGCCGCTGCCGTGCCTGGAAGGCTTTATAGTGAGCAGAGAGGGATACCTCTCTCAGTTGATCTGAAAGCTGTCTGTGCTTCTAACATCAGAAGAAAGACAGATAAGATAGATAATGAAAGAAAGAGAGGGAAAGTGTGTGTTCTGAAATGAAAAGAATAAAAGAGAGAGGTGAAGGAAAGACTGTGTCATCTGCAACACCTTGCAGTCACGCGACCTGGCACAGACCCGGGGGAAAAGAAAGAGGAGAGCACTGAAGAAGGTTGTGGAAGGAAAAGAGCAGAGAATGACAGAGAGAGCAAAGAAAAGAAGGAAGAAGAAGCAGTTGAGCCGATAGAGACAAGGGCAAATGAGAGGAAAACAAAGCAGAGTACATGTAGATACAATGCCGGCAGTCAAGAACATATCAGCTGAGTCAGACACATAGACTGTACTGATTACACCACAGCTAATTGAAACAGATGAGCTCAGTTGTGCTATCTGTACTGTCTGCATAGACTGTGTTGTCCCTGGCAGTTGCACTAGCTACCGTGGGTGTACTCAGCAGGCCGGCCTCGTGGAACTGCTGCGGGGGTTGTCAGATGGTTTGCAGCCAGCCGGCTGCGTTACCTTGTGCAGTACCGTGTGTAGAACTGCGTGCAGTCCAGCAGTTCTACAAAGTCTGTAGAGGTCAGAGACCCTAGATAGGCAACAGCTGTCACCCGGTTGTGTGGCCGTGCTGCTGACCTCTTGGGCCAGTGAAGAAGGTGCCTCTGTGAGTGTCGACAGAGCACCAAATGTTCTGGGCTCTTGTTGTGTTCACAGACACAGGTGAGCCTTGCATCTGCATGCTGGAAACGCCTGTGGTACCAGGAGAAGTCCCCATGAGAGGATCGGAGTGCAAGCCAGCAGTGAAGGGCATGCCGTGGCATGGTGAGCTCCGGAGGGGCCTTCACTTGGTATTCCACAGTCGGCCTGCTGAACCTCCAGCCCCGGTACCAGTCAGAGAGCTTGCCACAGGCTCCACTCCACCACTTTCGCCTTGCCTCTTGGCTGAGCTGCTTGGCCACTGTGCGGACCCCACTGACTGTGGGTGTGGCCTCGAGTCCATAGGCTGGGGCTGCAGTGGATGAGACTGCCCGCTTAGCCAAGCGGTCTGCTTCCTCATTGCCCTCTATCCCCATATGCCCAGGAGCTCATTTCAGGCCGACATTGTGCTGTCTGAGGAGCTCATGGCAGCGGTTGTAGGCCCAGTTTGAGGAGGCTGCTGCCCTGCCCCATATGCCCCAGATGACTGAGGTGTTGTCGAGGCAGAGCCAGATCTGAGGATTGCTGCTGTCCCCTGTGACACAAGGTAGGAGCTTCACGGCGCACTCTAATGCCCGGCAGGCACCAACTGCCTCAGCGTCGAAGACATGTGACATAGGGCTCAGCGCAGCTGAGAAGCTGGCCAGCTGTTTATTTCCCTGATAGACTATGAAGCCATAGCCCACCCGTCTGCTGTTGTCATGGTCCTGTTCAGAGCCATCTGAGAAAACATATAGATCCGTTGAGGGTTGA
>NW_001813981.1:3620519-3622072 GCF_000149585.1 Histoplasma mississippiense | reverse complement strand
CAGATAATAGAGGATATCTACAGACAAAACCCAGATCTGCAATGGCAAGGTAGTGATACAAAAAGTCAGCAAGGGACCCACAAAGCAGCAAAAATCACATGACAGTATCATTATCAATGTTGCTGCACCACAGCAGACCAATCTGATGGTGAGCAATGGGCTAATACTAAACAGTAAATACTGTATGATGGAGGTCTTTCACAGAGAGGCAGTGGTAACCAGATGCTTCAACTGTCAGCAGTATGAGCATATTGCAAAATTCTGTCATAAGGGACAGGTGTATGGCTACTGTAGAAAGAAAGGTCACAATGATAAAAATTGTTCAGAAGTAATGAAGAGAAGCAAGTCTAAATATGTCAACTGCAGTGAGAAACACCCCATCTGACACTCAGAATGCTTAAAGCGCAAACAAGCAGTGGAAAACGCGCAGCAAGCACTTGAGAACAGACTCAAGGCATTTGAGATGCCAGCATTGAACTTGAAAAGGTGGACCACCATATCAAGAAAGCACAGCAGATCATAGAGGGAGGAGACAGAGGACACTGCATTCAGAGCTGACAGACTCTCAGAAGTAGTCAAAGCAGGCAGACTACAGAAAGATGCAATGGCCAACTACATTCAGATAAATAAAGAGGCAGTAAGAGGAAGCAGAGTGGAGATTTTACTTGACACAGTAAACAACATTGAGCAGAGTGCAGTCGAGTGAAGAATTTAGAATTCTGCAATACATTGTGCATAACTCAAGCAGAGTCACATCTGCACTACTGGCAAGGCCTGAAACAGCATTAAACTATGACATTATTGCTGTCCAAGAACCTTGGCTCAAGCAGCAGTCATGTATAAAAACAAGCTGCCCTACAGGGTGTGGATTCTGGCAGGCAGAAATAGACAAGGAAGGCATGAGAGTGTGTTTGCTGATCAACAAAAACATAGCAACCACAGCATAGAGAGTGGAAAGAATCTCTGAGCTCATTGTTACAATGACTCTAGAGATAGACAGAGGCACAATTGGGATTGTCAATGTCTACTCTAGACCATCAGGAAGTTACTGAGCAGTATCAGAGGATTCCCCAATATACAAGCTGCAAGAGGTAGTCAGCGACATGAAAGAAACATTTATGACACACAGCCAATGACCAAGTGTGTGGCTAGCTGAACTGATAGTGCTGAAGGACTTCAATATGCATCACCATCAATGGGGGGGTGATAGAGTCCGGCGAAACTTCAACATAGCATGGGAGCTCATAGCACAGATGGATGCTCTAAGTCTCCAGCTGGCCATCTTAGATGGGGAGATCATCTGGCAGAAGAGAGAAAGTACAGACACTACATTGAATCTAATATTTTTGTCATCAGAGCTGTATGAGCAGCTTCTCACATGCAAGGTGGATGCAGAATCAGATATGGCCTTAGATCATTTTTCAGTGACTACAGTCATTTTATCAAGAACTTAATAAGTTCTATAGAACTTGGTAAGTTTGATTATCAAGGATTCTATAGCAACTTGAAATCTAAAACATCTTACTTGATGAAATCAAGCAATGCCCCACTGA
>NW_001813981.1:3614721-3618055 GCF_000149585.1 Histoplasma mississippiense | reverse complement strand
TCCACTTGTTAAATTGCAAATTGCCAAGGATTTTGACCAGGGAGCTTTTAAATGATCATATACTGCTTTAAAGGAATGGGAGTGTGAAATTCATAAACATTGAGAGATTTTGGAGATTGTTACTGATCATAAAAATTAAAAGTGGTTCACAAATCATCTATTAAGTTCATTAAAAAGTATATGCATTGATTGGTGTTTTCTTAAGCCATTTTTCATTCACAAAGACAGTATCAATCAGAAATAGAGAACATTTTTTATAAATGCTCTATTTCATTGAAAACAAGATATACCATCTGATGAATTGAATGACAGATGGAAACCCTGAGAGCGTCAGTTAATCAACTCTGCAATTATAGAAGAAAGATTCTACGCAATCAGATGAACTCTGTATATATATCAATCAGTTTCAAATTCAAAAGTCTTTGAAGAACAATGAAGATTAATAGCAGAAGTAGATGAATTATAACAACAAACTGCTGAATCTATATATATAAAGCAGAGCATCTCGATTCTCTGCAGATGTATATTCAATAACAGATATCTCAGTATATTCAATTGATGATGACAACTGCTTACACTTTCGAGATAGATGATGGGTTCTCAATTCAGAACCTTTACAAACACAGATCATGCAAGAAATTCATAACTCATTGATGATTGAACACTCAGAATGTGAAATCATGTACAATATCATTGCTCAAGAATTCTACTAATCAGATATATTGAAGAATATACATCAGTTTGTATGCAACTGTGATCACTGCAGCTCAGTGACAGCATGATGTGAAGGCTGAAAAGAAATGTTGAAGCCTCTACTCATTTCTGAATGAATTTGATGTGATATAGCTATCAATTTTGCAGCTTCCTTGTCTGAAAATAAAGGTTTTATGAACATTCTAATCATTGTCAACTGATTCAACAAGAGTGTAATACTAGTAACAGCTCTGTGACAAAATGAATGCTGAAGTAGTTGCAGATGCCTTCATCAAAAGCTTATTCTATTATATACACAATTTATCTTCATTCATTATATCAAATAAAAGCAGTCAATTCATTAACACACTCTGAGTCTGTGTATATTAATTATTAAAAATTGAATGAAAGTTATCAACAGCATACCACTCAGAAACTGATGAAGTTATTGAGAGAGTGATATAAACAATAAAAAACATTCTCTGTAAGTTCTGCAATTACACACAAAACAATTGAAGCAATCTGCTGCCACACATTGAAATTGTGATTAACAGTTGAGATTTTGTTATGACAGATATAAGCTCATTTTTTCTTTTATATAAATACAATTTATTTAGAGGTTCTGAACTTCTCTAAGATTTTCTAAGAAACTGCGTACACCCGCAGCCTCATACAAATAGCAGAGAACATTGTGAGCAAGTTAAAGAAAGCTCATAAATGAGCAGAAGCTTCAATGATTTAACATTCAGTAAAATTATAAAAATCAAACAAACATCAGAAGAAGTTCTGCAATCATTATATAAAAAATAAAATCTGATTGAATCTTAAAATATAAAAACAGATCGTCTCTCACATACACTAAATTATCATCACATCATATATATAATGAAAAAAATGTTAAACATACATAATTATCAACTCAACACTTCATCTGACATTCATGATGTCTTTCATATAATCCTGCTTCAATCTGTGGCTGAGAATCCATTCCCCTCACAAAAAATCTCTGATTGACAGTCATCTGTCATTGTAGAAGAAGATAATGAACTTAAATGGGAAATCAAAGCAATTCTTGATGATAGAACCAATATCATTGCTGTGAATACCTCATCAAATGAGTAATATACAATCATTCAATATGGGAATCTGCAGCTGCTTTGAAGAACACTGCCGTCCTCAACATCTATGAATCCTCACTCACCCCAGTAGAAGGGGATAATGTGATGAGTTAGTATTCATTATAATTAATTTACACAATCAACTCCTCTTCTGCACCAACTCATTTTTATCATTATAACTCTGTGTAACTCTCAATGTTTTTTCATTTTATACTCTGCATTTATATAGTCTTTAACAATTCTTCTATGTAACTCTTAATGTTTTTCCACCCCACACTTCACACTCATATAGTTTCTAACAATTCATTCATATAGTCTTTAACATTTTTCTGCTCTGCACTTCACTGTGAAACAGCTTCTGATATTCTTCCACTCTGATTTTCTTTTTATAAAAACCTTTTTTGTATGACCTTTTCTTTTGATCTCTTTTCTCTTTCTTTTCTTAATCAATTCGTAATCTGTATTTAGAATAGTGTTAAATCGTTAATCGAAGTACGCTCACATCTTGATATTCACCATGCTAGCAGTAAAAACTTGAATGTTCTTTTTTTCTATATATTTGATAAGTTAATAGTTTGAATATTTGTGCTGATGTCTGAATAAAATGAAGAATTTTATCAATATTCTTTTTCATAAACACAATCATGTTTTAAAAAGATAAGATAATGATTGCATATGTTTAATAAAATTTCAAATTTTGTGAGTCATGACACTGAGTATCAGATTGTATTCAAGATTCAGTATTTTATATACATAAACATTCTTCTTTTCATATTCTTCTATATTGATGTTAAATTTTATTATATTGTAAAAAGTGGATCCTCTGAAATTATTAATTAAATTCATTAAGTTTATATGATTTAGAAAAGCGATTATACTGAAGCTTATGTTGTTCAGTCAGTTGAATGTTTATAAAGAATATAATGAAAAAAATTCACTGTTTATCATTGCTTATATATTGATTAGATTATTTTATAACGTTAAAAATTAAAATCATGTTCATTTACATTTTCTGCTGCTCAAATCTTCAGTTTGTTTTTTATTTCTTAAACTTTCATTTGTGTTTTAAAATGAAAGCTCTTTATTTCTCTATTCTTATTCTTACTTATTTGCAGATGTGATTGTATTTATTTATGATATGAAAGTAGAGATTATTGCATTGATACATTGATTTATAAAATGTTTTGATTTATTACAGTGAATGCAGATATCTCTGATGATTTGCTCAATAACTTTTCATTTAAAGAAATTAAAAATTCTTGATTGTTCTGCACTCACATGAAGATTCAATTTATGGCATCTGCAGAAGCAGTTGATGCAGTAGATGTAATAATAAGCATGAAATTTTGTTTATAATTATTGCAGCTTTTTTGAACAGCATTGAAGTGTGTGAGGTTGTTGTCAAGTTGATACAATTGAGAGCAGTAATTATAATAATGCATGAATCTGAAAGGGTGAGATACAGAGTTTGAACAGTTCAAAATTTCCCTAATGGTTTAAAAAATTGATTTTGATAATATCAT
>NW_001813981.1:3609275-3610629 GCF_000149585.1 Histoplasma mississippiense | reverse complement strand
TATAGTCATAGAAGATATCTCAATTCCATTCATTACTGAATTCATTGGCAAGATCAGTACAGCTCTTTTCTCGTCCATAGCGATCATGTTGAACCTTTGCAAGAATAGCATCCTTAATGCTATCATTTCCCTGAGTTGATCGGCCGGATTTGGAGGCATCTCTAAGCCATTCATCGCGAAGTATAATATGAGGCAGTTCAGGGTTAAATCCACGTTCAATTGCGCGTTTATATATACGGTTGATTTGACTCTTTGAGATCTGGGTGATTTCCGTGATTTCAGCATTTGACTTGCCAAAATAGGGTGATTTAAGAGCCACCACAAGAGCTCTTGTGGCAATATCGGTATTGGGTGCCATATATTTTAACAGTCATGAATTGTCAGATGGGATGCCGGAGATGAGAAATTAGAGAAGAAAGAGGAATCCATTCTTAATACATGGCAATCTCATATAAATAGAATGCGGGGTGATTTGAAGCTAAATGTAATTACTCATTAAGACGTGGTGGCGCTTCTTAGCGGTATAAATGGAATCTGAGCGGCGCAATTCTTTTGATAGCGCCCTCCGTACGCTTGAGCTATGATGCTGTACATGACCTCACATGAGTGCTCAGTCATTGACAAGTTGTGAATCTCCTGCATGATTTGTGTACATAGAGGTTCTGAATCAGAGATCCACTGTCTCTCTTGAAAGTGTAGACATCCATCATCATTGATTGAGCATGCTGAGATGTCTGTTTTTATACATCTGCAGGAAATTGAGGTGCTCTGCTTCATACAGCTTCAGCAGCTTGTTGTCAGAGTTTGTCTTATTTGTCTTTGCTGCTTGCCTTCATTGTTTTTCAAGCAAGGGATATTGAGTATGAAATTGATTAACATATATGTGGGGTTCATCTGATTGTGTGGGACTTTCTATAATCACAGAGTTGATTAACTGATGCTCTCAGTGTTTCCATCTGTCATCCAGATCATCGGATGGTATATCTTGTTCTCGGTGAAATAAAGCATCTGTGAGAATGTTCGCTGCTTCTGATTGATAATGAATTGTGAATGAGAATCAGCTAAGAAAAATAAATAATGATCAGTGCATATGTCTCTGTAAGCTTACAAGTGATTGTGAAATATTTTAAATTCTTGTGATCTTTGAACTTTTCAACACTCATAAGCTCTGACTTCCATTCGTCTAAGCATTGTATGATAGCCAAGAGTTTCTTATCATAGATTTCATAGTTACATTCAGCAGAAGACATTTTCTTTAAAGTGAATGTGCAGATCATAGAATGCTTTCATTATATATAATATTGCATCAGTGCACCCGTTCTAACCGGTTTCACTGTTCATTCAAATAAATCAT
>NW_001813981.1:3605138-3608348 GCF_000149585.1 Histoplasma mississippiense | reverse complement strand
GTATGTGTCTATCAGAAGTTTCAAATTTCATAAGCTATGACAGACTGAGCATTAAGTTGTACTGCTTGATGAAATAATTGAAATGCTTTGATAGATCACTTCTGCAGTTGCAAGCCTGATTAATTATTGTTTATAATATAAATACTATTGTACTGCCTTCTGAGTTGCATTATCCCTGTTTCTCATCATGATTCTTGATTTTTATGATATTGTTGAGTGTCTGGCCGGTGTACAGCCACGCTGGAATGTGTCAACAAAAATCATGACATGTTTCAGTGTGGCTGTACAGCAGATGTATGAATTTAATCTGAAAAGATTTAAATCTACAAAGCTTTTAATTCTCATTCATGAAGAGATTTTCATAGTTTATCTCATTTTCATATGAGATCATGATTCTTGATTCTGATAACTTGAAGATCAGAAGATTCAGTTCTTTGAAGAAGGTATTTTATAAACATTTTGATATTTTCACAGACATGCAATTGTGAAGTTCTTAAGCACTTGAGCTTCTTCACAGCACTATCACAGTGATGCAGCTTCATAGAACTTTAGAAATTGCAGATGTTATTATAACAACATAGCTTTGTGGGGACTTGATAACTTATTTCTTAACTTCAGCACCTGGGTGCAATTGTAAATATAAAGCACTCAGGCTGACACAGATGAATCAATTCATAATGTAATGAGTGTATTTTGATTAACAATCTAACACTATTCTAAATACAGATTACAAATCGATTAAGAAAAGAAAGAGAAAAAAGATCAGAAGAAAAGATTGTATGAAGAGGGTTTTTATAAAGAGGAGATCAGAGCAGAAGAATATCAGAAGCCACTCTACAATGGGACAGAGCAGAGCACAGAGCAGAAGAACATTAAAAGTTATGTGGAAGAATCATTAGAACTATGTGAGCACAAAATGTGAGGCAGAAGAGATTACACAGAAGAATTGTTAAAGGCAATACAAGTGCAGAGTGCAATAACAGAGATGAGTAGATGCAGGAGAGGAGTTGATTGCGTAAGTTAACTACTAACAGATACTAACCTGTCATAAAAACTTGCTAGAATTTATCAACCTTTACTGAAGATTTATCAAGAACTTTTCAGATATTGTATAATCACTGACAAATTTGATTTAAAAAATGCTGTATTTCAATGAACTGATGGAGTAAACACTGCTTTCAAAAAATTAAAATGCATGTTCAACATTTCAATGTTGCAATCATTCAATTTGAATAAATATACAATTCTCAACACAGACTTCTTTAATTATATGATTGAAAAAGCATTAATGTAATATAATAATGAAGATATTTTATGACTTTATATATTCATTTTAAAGAGGATGTCTCCCACTGAGTGTAATTCCAAAATTTATAATAAGAAACTCTTGATTATCATATAATATCTGAAGAAATGAAAGTCAGAGCTCATGAGCATTGAGAAGTTTGAAATCATCATTGATGATAAAAATGTAAAATATTTCACAATCATTCATAAACTCATTAAAAGACATATATATTGATTGTTGTTTCTTAGTCATTTCTCATTTATGATTTGTTACTAATCAGAGATGGAAAATGCTTTCACAGATATTTTATTTCATTAAGAATAATATATATCATCTGACAATCTAAATAACAGATAAAAACATTGAGAGTATTAATTAATCAATTTTATAATTATAAAAAGTCTCATACAATCAGATAAACTATACATACACATTAATCAGTTCTGAGCTGAAAATCTTTTCATTTAAAGAACAATGAAGAAAAGTAGTAAAAGTAAATCTGACAATAAATTGCTGAAGCTGTACGAAACAAAATATTATAATTTCTTTCAAATGTATATTCAAAAATGAACATCTCAGCATACTCAATTGATGATGATGATTGTCTACACTTTTGAAATAGACAATGAATCTCTATTCAGAATCTTTATGAATGCAAATCATGCAAGAAATTTATAATTCATTGATGATTGAATATTTAAAATGTGAGATTATATACTGCATCATTGTCTGAAAATTTTACTGACTATTCAGAATATGTTAAAAAATGTACATCAGTTTATATGTAACTGTGATTGCTGTGATTTGATGATAATATAATGATACTGAAGCTGCTAATCATCTCTGAATGAATATGATGAAATATAATCATCAATTTTACAATTTCTTTATTTGAAAATGGAGATTTTATGAACATTCTAATTATTGTCAACTGTCTTAATAAGGATGTAATACTACAACTGTGTGACAAAATGAACACTGAGATTGTTGCAGATGTTTTTATCAGAAATTCATTTTATTATATACACAATCGATTTTCATTCATTATATATATCAACTAAAGACAGTCAGTCAATTCATCAGTGCTTTTTAAATCTGTATATATCAGCTGCTAAAGATTAAATGAAAGTTGTCAACAATATATCATTTAAAGATTGATAGAGTTATTAAAAGAATAATATAAATAATTAAAAACATTCTCTGAAAACTCTGTAATTATATATAAAACAAATGAAGCAGTCTGCTGCTGTATACTGAGAAAATTATAAATAACTGAGATCTTGTAACAATTGATGTAAATTTGTTTTGAAACTCTTTAAGAAACTGTGTACATTCACAGTTTTATACAAACAGTAGAAAATATCATTAATGTATGTATGTATGTATGTATAAATTTAACATCTCAGAGAAGTCACAGACAACACTCACACTTCAGAAGCCTTTCAAAGAATATGAAAATATATTATATTAAAGAGATTTCTATATACACAAGAAGAGAAAACAGAAATCAGATGACAATTCTTGAGAAAACTCAGTATAAATTGACTCCTCATTCACTTCTGATCTGACATACAATCATTCATGATAGAGTTATAATGAATGCACGCCTGTGCATGATACATCTCAGTAGAGATGTATCACATATTTAGCATTATTATCAATATATCAACATTGCTAAAAATGATATATCTATATACAACTAAGAAAGCAATAAAGAGAATAAGAAAGAGGAATACTATGAATTTACAGAATTTTTCTGTGGAAGCACAAGTCTCACAACACTTTCAAAATTGATGTCTTCAAGCTTGAAGGACACAACATTTGCAAGGAATCTGACTATTATGCATCATATGATCAGAATTAGAGCAAGAGTAATAAGTTAAGTGAATGATGAATGATGCTATACTGAAACAAGTTAGTGG
>NW_001813981.1:3601421-3602554 GCF_000149585.1 Histoplasma mississippiense | reverse complement strand
TTCAGAATGATGAAATGAGATTTATAACAAACTTTTTAACTGATATTGAAATTGAAGATTCAGTAGATCAATAATGAAATATTAGATAAAGACTCTTTTAAAACTCATCATATTGTAACATACTCTTCACTGCTGATTGACACTCTGCTTTTTACATGGAGATTTCTCATCATATCACAGATGCTTTCATCATGTGGATGTAAGATTCATCTGTATTTATGAATATAACAAAAACTCAAAGCATCTAATGCTCTATCAACATTTTCAAAAACACTTTCCACACTGATCAAAGAAATCAGTAGCAAAGCCACATAATTGAATTACAATCATCATCTATTTAAAGTTTCTCTGCTCCACAGAATTCATAGAGCTGTTGAAATGCATACAATTCTATATATGATATTGTATAAAATGAGATAAGTAAGAGTACAGCTCAGATAGACAGCACAACTGTATGATTGAATTAATCATACAGTTGATTCAATCAATACAATCAGTTCAATCAGTATATTCAATTCAATTGATATGGTCAATTCAATCAGTATGATTGATTTAATCAGTATATTTCATTTATCTGATTTGTCTCTCTGCTTTTAATGTTGATGCTTCTTTCTGTGTCACTTTTCTGCTGCATTTCCTCTTCTTGTCATGAATGTGTGTTATGTGAACAGACAGCAATACTTTGAATATGATTCTTTATTTTCATTCAAATTTTCTCATCTTTCATTTGTTTTTTTTATATGAATACTCAGCATCTTTCAACACACTTTTTTTTTTTTTTATATTTTCTTTGTTTCTCTTTTCTACTTCACTCTTTTCATTTCTTTCCTTTTCTCCTGTTAAAAAGAGTATATAGTTCTTCAATAATCAAAAAGTTCAATCTCTTTTTATCTTCTTTGTTAATCTTTCAGACACTGCAGCAGTGACCCTCTTAAAAGAGGTCACATTATACAGAGATGGCAGTTGAGAAGAATATGACACATCACAAATAAAGTTTTCATTGCTTGATAAAGTAATTGAATGCTTCTCATCTGATAGTATTGTCTGGTCAGATCAGAGTGAAAACAAATGTTCTCAGATTTCCCATACCTGCGCAGCAGCTGTGTCTGTGAGATTGCAGATGTGCAGACGAG
>NW_001813981.1:3595705-3600682 GCF_000149585.1 Histoplasma mississippiense | reverse complement strand
TGAAAGAGAAAGAACACTCTCCTCTCTTTCAACTTCAAGAAGAGAGTTCTGATTCTATTTAATTTGAAAATGAGAGGATAAATATCAAGTTTAAAGAAACATGAGTTTGATGATAAACTCCTTACTCTTGTAAGGCTGCTTATGTTCATAATCAGCTAGAAAGAAGACACTTTAAATGAAGGTTTCAACTTTGAATTAAATCCATGTGTGTATGAAATATATATCTCTGAAGAAGTCTTCCGCTCAATTAAATGTTTTATTCTTGGAATTCTACACTTGCAAGCATGCACAATGCAGTGGCTGAACAGAAATTGTCAGAGAAATACTTTTCTTAATGAACTATCTGTCTGATTTTGATAGCATGATCTGTGAAGCAGAAGAACGGAACTGAAATGATGCTGTGAAAATTAACTTTTTGAATCAGTATATCAGCTTTAAACTGCTTAAGCTCTACATCTCACATTTTATATCTTTGTATTACCACAACTACTGCATCCATTTGCATCAACTTGACAACAATCTCACACATTTCAACACTGTACATGTTACAAACCTACGGCACAACCCTGAGAGCCATTGGACAAGGAACGATTAAATGGTAGAGGGCATGCAAGCTAGACATCGGATAAGGAAAGATCCGGTTAACCAATAGGAACAATAGGTCACGTGACACAGTGGATCACTTGAGTGAGCGGAGTGATCACAGCTATCCTAGCTATCTTGGCAAGAGCTATCCGAGCTATCCTCATGTATCTCAAGATGTATATAAACACACTCATTACCCTTAGGATCAAGGAGCTTATCTTCTTGATCACGATCAATTTCATCTTATTCACTTTCTTACTTATTACCTTTACTTATACATAGTACGACTATAAGTTCACCTTAAGTATACTTCTTCACGACGCATACCTTAAGCCTTCGCCCCTACCTGTAAGCCCTACTAGGTATTCTTATTGTTTACCTTAGGCCACCGCCGTAGCTATTGCTAGTCATCCTAGATATTCCTCTTGACGTTATATCTTAACCTGCGATAGTGGCACTACCTCCTGACTTAGTGAACAAGCTCAGCAACACTATATAAGCCCTGACCTTACCTTATACCAGTGAGAAGCTTGCTAGGTTAGAGACTCGGTAGCAGTACAAGGAAGCTGTAACAATTGTAGGCAGAATTTTACATCTACCACTGTGTTGACTATATCAACCACCCCTGCAGACACCATGGATTGGACCTCTCATATGAATGCAGAACAGTTAAGAATATCTGATCTCTTTAAATGAAAGTTACTGATTAAATCATCTGAGAAGTTTGCGTTTATTGCAACAGACTGAGACACTTTGTAAGTCAATGTATCAACACAGTGGTCTCAGCTTCTATATCATGTGTGAATACAATTGTCATGAATGAGTAAGAACAGAGAAATGAAAAGCTCTCACTCTAAAATGCAGATGAGAGCTTAAGAAGCAAGAAGCAAGTTGAAGATTTGAGCAGAAAATACAAGTGAATATGATCATAATCTCTGTCATTGTAAATAATCTAATCAATATATGAGCAATGATAGACAGTGATTTTCTTCACTACACTTTTATAAACATTCAGTTGATTGAAAATCATAAGCTTCAGTGTATTCTTTTTTCTGAAACTGCCAAAAACTCAGCAGATTCAATGGCCTCCAGCAGCTTTAGTGAAATCATATAAAAATTTTGCAGATGTGTTTGGATGAAAAAGCAGCTGAAAAGCTTCCCCTCAACTGAGAATGTGGTATAGGATCATATGAATGGAGCTCATCAAGGAAAAATAATAAGAACTCACAATCACTCTGAGACTCTCTTTACAGCATATCATGTGATGAGCTCCTTATCTTATAAAAAAAAATTTAATGAATTATTAGCCACCGGGGGCGCACTTTTCAAAACAGTTTCGGTGTATTCTTCAAAACTCTACTTTACAAGAAAAGAATGAACTTGTAGCTATTGATGAATGTCATCTTATCATGACTTTATCTGAGTTAACAACTCCTCTGCTGCAGTATCTGTATTAAAGAAATCTGAAGAAGGTCTACAATTCTGTGTAGATTACTGAGAACTCAACTGAATCACATGAAAAAACTGATACCCTCTCCTACTCATCAATGAAACATTTGAATGAATAGAAAAAGCAAAACGATTTATGAAGCTTGATATATCAGCAGCCTTCTACAAGATAAGAATCAATGAAGGCAACAAGTGGTTAATAGCATTTCACATGTGGTATGATTTATTTGAATGGACAGTGACCCCCTTTGGGCTGGTGAATGTCTCAAATACATTTCAGAAATATATCAATTGAGCTCTATGAAATATGCTTCAGGAGATTGCATCAGCATATATGGATGATATTTTAATCTTCACAGATGGCTCACTCACTGAGTATCACAAGCATGTATGACAAATGCTTACCCGCTTATGCAAAGCCGAATTATAGATGGACATTGATAAATGTGATTTTGAGACTAAGTCTACAACTTATCTGAGATTTATCATTGAAGTTGAAAGAGGTGTATGCATGGATTCTAAGAAGATGGAAGCAATTCTCAACTGAGAGGCATTGATCTCAGTAAAAGAGACTAGAAGCTTTCTAGAGTTTGCCAACTTTTACTGAAGGTTCATCAAGAACTTTTCAGATATTGTACAATCACTGACAGATCTGATCTGAAAGAACACTGGATTTCAATGAATTGATGAAGCAGACACAATGTTTGAAAAGCTGAAGTATATATTCACAAGCACTCTGATGCTGCAATCATTCAACTCAGACAAGCATACAATTCTTGAAACAGACTCCTCTCTGACTATATGATTGAGAGAGTGATGATGCAATATGATAATGAAGGCATTCTACAACCTCGCACATTCACTTCAAAGAAAATATCTTCCACTGAATGTAACTATGAAATCTATGATAAGGAACTCTTGACTATCATACAATGCTTAGAAGAATGGGAGTCAGAGCTCATGTGAGTATTGAAAAGTTTGAAGTCATCACTGATCACAAGAATTTAGAATACTTCACAATCACACTTGTAAATTTACTGAGAGGCATATGCATTGACCATTATTTCTTAGCTGATTCTCATTCATAATTTGTTACTGATCAGTAGCAGAAAACATCTTCACAGACATCTTGTTCTGCTGAGAACAAAATATGCTGTTCAATGATCTGAATGACAGATGAAAACACAACACTGAGAGCATTAGTTAATCAACTCTGCTATTATAGAAAGTCTCACACAATCAGATGAACCCCACATACATGTTAATCAATCTCATACTCAATATCTCTTGCTTGAAGAACAAACAATGGAGGCAAGCAGCAGAGACAGACAAACCCTGGCAACAAGCTGCTGAAATCATACAAAACAGAGCATTTCAATTCCCCGCAGATGTATACTCAAGAATGAACATCTCAGTATATTTGATCAGAACCTCTATAAACATGAATCATACAGAAGATTCACAACTCATCAATGACTGAGTATTCAAGCTGTAAAATTATGTACAGCATGGTAGTCTGAGACTTCTGCTGATCAGACATATTAAAGAATTTACACTGATTTGTATGCAATTGCAATCACTGTGGCTCAGTAATAGCATAGCATGAACGATGAAAAGAAATGCTGAAACCCCTGCCTGTCTCTTAACAAATCTGATGTGATATAGCAATTAACTTTGCAATTTCTCTACTCAAAAATGAAGATTCTATGAACATTCTAATCATTGTTGACTGACTTAGCAAGAATGTAATACTGCAGCTCTGTGATAAGATAGATGCTGAAGTAGTTGCAGATGCTTTTGTCAGAAACCCATTCTATCATATACACAATCTACCTTCATTCATTGTATCAGATAGAAACAGTCAATTTATCAGCACATTCTGAATCTGCATGTCAGCTGCTAAGAATTGAATGAAAATTGTCAACAATGTACCACTCAGAGATTGATGAAGTTATATAGAGAATGATACAAACAATAAAAAACATTCTCTGTAAATTCTGCAACTACACACAAGACAATTGAAGCCACCTGCTGCCACATACTGAGATTGTGATTAACTGAGATTCTGTCATAACAGACATAAACCCATTCTTTCTTCTGCACAGATACAATTTAGAAGTTTTGAACTTCTCTGAAAATCTTTGAAAAACCACATACACTCACTCACAGTTCCATACAAGCAGCAAAAAAATTACAGCTTTCTGATCAACTGAGAGAGGTATCCCTCTCTGCTCACTATAAAGCCTTCCAGGCACGGCAGCGGCGGTCCCCTCAGGGAACCACACTATAGCCCCACCATGAATGGCCATACGTCGGGCCAGAAGTGGATGCGCAGCTCAGAAAAATCCTTTGCAATGAGCTGAGTCTTCTCAAGAGTTGCCACCTGGATTCTGTTTTCTCTCTCTGTGTACATAGAAATCTCTCCAGCGTAGCACGTCTCCATGCCCTTCGGGAGGCTTCTGAAACACGGGCGCTGCCCGTGTTTTCTCCGGGACGTTAAACCTATACATACATACATACATACATACAAGCAGCAAAGAACATTGTGAGCAAGTTTAAGAAAGCTCACAAATGAACAGAGGCTTTCATGATCAGTATTCAGCAAGATTATGAAAATTAAATGAATATCAGAAGAAGTTCTGTGATCTGATATTATGTAGAAAATAAAATCTGACTAAATTTCAAGAACATAAGAATGATGCTTTTTGTGTACATTAAATTATCATCACATCAAATAAACTGTGACAGAGGTTTTAAGCACACATGATTATCAACTCAACACCCCACCTGACATCCACAACATTTTTCATACAAACCTGCTCCGACTCATGGCTGAGGATCCATTCCCCTCACAAAGAACCTCCGACTGGCAGCCACCTGTCATCATAGAAGATAATGAACTTGAATGAGAGATTAAAGCAATTTCTGATGATAGAACCAACC
>NW_001813981.1:3590969-3592368 GCF_000149585.1 Histoplasma mississippiense | reverse complement strand
TAAGAGTTATATATCGTGAGCAGAATTTAAAGAAACGACCTCATATAGAAAAAATTAAAAGTTATACGAGTATCACATCACTGTCGAGAGGTGTGTGAAGCATTGATTGCACAAGCTAACTATTGATGAGTGTTAATTCATCACATGTACAATTTATATAAACAGCACAATTATATGATCAATTTAATCAATTCAATTAATATAATAATTGATTTAATCAATATATTTCATTCATTTAATTTATTTCTTTATTTTTAAATTTTCAATCTTGAAATTTATTTATATCATTTTTTTACTGCATTTTTCTCTCTTTCTTCTTTTTCAACATCTTCTCTGCACTACAGTCGCAAATATATATTATATAATTGAATAATAATATTTTAAATATGATTTCTCTTTCATTTATTTATTTTTATCTCTCACTTGTTTTTTCCTGCTTGTATGAGTACTCAATATTTTTCAATATATTTTTTTTATCATATTTTTTTTATTTTCTTTCTCTACTTCATTTTTTCTGTTTTTTTTATTTATTTTTTTATTTTTTATTTATTTTTTTTTTTTTATTAAAAGAGTATATAATTTTTCAATAAGCAGAGAAATCAATGTCTTTTTATTCTCTTTACAAACAAACACAGCAACAGTGATTTTTCAAAAAAAAGTTATATTATAATTTTATTATAAATAATTATATATCAAATCAGAAATGAATGAATAATCAATTTGAATTGAGTTTTTTCAAAAATCATTTAAATTCTGTTTTCTCTTCTTGTGTATATAAAAATCTCTTCAATATAGCATATTTTTATATTCTTCAAAAGATTTTTAAAGCAAGATACTGTTTGTGTCTTCTCTGAGATGTTAAATCTATACATATATATATACATCTAACATTTTTCCACTCTGTACTTCATTATAATGTGATCTTCAATATTCTTTCATTTCATTCTTTTTTCTATAAAAATCTCTTTATATGATCCTTTCTTCTGATCTTTTTTCTCTTTCTTTCTTTTCTTAATTACAAGCAAAACCCCGAACGAGCCCAATTCTTCGAATTAGACAACGCGAGTACCCTCAATCGATTCCTGCTGCCTTCATAAGTAACTGCTGCAAATTTGAAAAGATTTGATGAAGTTTTGACGGAGATATTTGATGAATAGTGTTTTGGCATCCGCTGGGGCGGATTTTCAACGTTTCATCAAATTACTCCATCAATACTGGGTCAAATCAACTCAGATTTTGACCAGAGATAGATCTATCTTATATTGATAATTTATTAAAATCTTGTTCATTTTGATCTGCAGTTGCTTGAGTTATTCTTGTTTCTCTGTTTGAGAAAACTCTGATCGATTTTCGTGTTCCAACGTATCCGTGCCAAGTCCCCCCTGAGTACCTCCCAGCC
>NW_001813981.1:3587581-3589418 GCF_000149585.1 Histoplasma mississippiense | reverse complement strand
CTCCATGTTTAAAAACAGTTTCTCTAGTTTAACTTATGGAGAAAGTGGTTTTTGAAAATCTCTCTCCTTGGAAGAAAGATTTTGTCAGTCTTATTGATTTAAATATTTGTCAACTTTCAAAAGAAGTTCAAACTGAACAACATCTAAATCTTCTAAAGCAAATGAGAATCAAAGCAATTTTTATATGTACTGATGGCTCAAAATGTGAGAAAACAGGCAATTTTGGAGCTGGAATAGCATATTCAGAAAATGATAAAAACTATATTCTTGATTGTTGACAAATTGGAAAAGAGTCAGAAGTTTTTAATGCTGAATTATTTGCAATTTCAAGAGCTTTTAAATTGATTGAAATGAAGATTGAATAATGGAAAAGATTTGAGCATATTTGAATATTCTCTGATAGTCAAGCTGGGCTTAAAAGACTTCAGAGTAATAAAATCAGCAGTGGATAGTCAATGCTAGAGCTGATTTTGAAAAGTCTTCAAAATATTCAAAGAAAAATTTCATTCAGATGTTCTATTCATCTTCACTGGGTGCCTGCTCACATGGGTATATATGGCAATGAAATGGCTGATAAAGCTGCAAAAAAAGCAACTGAATTGGAAGTCTGCTTTCAAAGAATTGTAACATGGGCTTTTATTAAGAGAAAAATAAGAAAATCATATTTGCAAAAATGGTAAGATATCTGGTTTTTACAAAAAAAGAGTGTACATTATTCCAGGTTTGAAGTTAAGCCAAAATGGAAAGCTTGCTCAATAAAATGTAAAAAGAACTTGTTGCTACAATAATGCAGTTAAAACTTGGACATGGTTATTTTAAATCATATTTAACAATGATTAGAAATGATTTAAGTGATTTATGTTCAAATTGTCAGTTATATGAAAAACCAGAGCATCTTCTTTTACCTTGTACAAAGCATACAGAGTTAAGATTGAGATTGAAAGAGAAGTTTGAATTGACACAGTTAAATTTAAAACTTTTGTTCAATACAAAAACTGGAAATGAATTCTTGATTGAATATTTGAAAGAATCAAATGTTGCTACAAGATTCCAATTGAATAGTTTGATCTGATAATGAATTTAATTTTTATTTTTATTTTGTATTTGCTTTGATTTTTATTCTTGTTTTTATTTTTATTTTGTTACTTTTGCTTTGAAATTTATTTCATTTTGATTACTTTTTATTTTGACTTGTTTTGAAAAGTTTGATTTGTGAATGCTTGCTTTTCTTTTAATAGCTGCTGTTTTTTATACTTTTTATTTCATTTGTTTTAAATTGAATGTATTAATCTGTTGTCATTTTTTTGACATTCTTTTTTAAATTGAATAGTTTGAATAGTTGTTTGATTTTGGGCTGGAATTCTGCTATTACATGTATTAAATTGACTTTGTATATTAGCTTATTTTTAAGTTGAAAAATCCTGGAGTATTTCAGGTAGATGTCATAGTCACTGACTGCATACATCTATAAACGAAGAATAATAATAATAATAATAATAATAATTTTCTTAATCAATTCATAAACCGTATTTGAATAGTGTTAGTTGTTAATCGAAGTACGCCTCTTACACCCTATAGAGACGCATGTTACAGCAGCATCTTAACCACCTTTCATCAAATATTTCCTCCAAAACTTCTTCAAAGAGGACAGTGGGAATCGATTGTTCCCTAATTTGAAGAATTGGGCTCATTCGGAGGGGCGGCGGGCCCTGAATATGTCGCTGTAGAGTGGCCCCATGGCAACCACTCCTCAGACACCATAGAAGGTTCTACTAGTTAGCCGTTAAATAGTTATTGTATACTTCAGTAAGAAGCCTGCTAGTATTGGAGTCTCGGT
>NW_001813981.1:3586460-3587481 GCF_000149585.1 Histoplasma mississippiense | reverse complement strand
GTGGGGCGGCCAGTCGGGCGACCATTCAGCACGACAACACACTATCAAGTTATGCAATTCAGTTCAGAAAGCAGCTGTTGAATCAATCAATCATTTGAAAATATTGGGTTGGCAAGTAGCATATATACATATATGGGGGATGACTTATTTTGATCCTTATATTATCGTACCCAAGTGCTCTACGATCGTCTTCATAATGTCGCTGACGAGATGAAGTTCTACGACTCCCTTCTGCCATGAAAACGTCAGCACTAGACATCCATCACCACCAGTAATCGCGGACACCTCAAAGGCGCTCCCTGTTACATTTGCACTCTGCGAAAAGACCATCCTGCCAACTAGTGGCTTCTGTGAACCGACCGTTGCTTCTAGATTAGACCCGAATACACCCAAGTTCGAGACTTCGTAGCTATCAGCCCTATTCTTGCCTATCTTAGACAGGAATAGTTCACTGTGGTAATCGCCGACATATTTTAATAGATTTGATATTGCGTTTTTTCCCTCCATATTTATTGTGTCCTCAATTGTTTTCCTGGACCTGACGGCTTCGTCCCATGGAAACTTGAAATTTCCGGACTGGTCAAAAAACCCTTCTCGACGATACGAGTCTTGGAAAGCCTGCACAAACACTCCCATGGAGTCATCGCAGATCCGGCATCCCAGCCATCGCCGATTTGAAAGCGCGCCAACACATCGGAGCTGTGTGTAATGCGCAGAGAGGTTTACGAACAGAGCACCAGCAACCAAAGTGTGTAGAGCTGCCGTTATAGTAGTTTTATTTTTGCGACAGAGGTCCCTGAAGGAAGTAGTCTCAGATTCAGAAAGGACAAGATGGCGTATTTCACTCTGTAGCGGCATGGTGATCTTTGAACCAGTCCATAGGCAGGGATCCTGCTTGTTCCAGATTTTCTCCTTGAATAGTATCGAAAGCAAGAACGGAATCGAAACCGGGTATCGGGTGGAGCGCTCTAAGCTAGGCAATAGGGGAATATTCAGCGCTGTAATAGTATTCTCTACTTCA
>NW_001813981.1:3580424-3586025 GCF_000149585.1 Histoplasma mississippiense | reverse complement strand
GTGGTTGTGAGCATCGCGGCAGTGTGTATGTTGCTGTTACTGGGAAGTTGATATAAAAACCAAGGTGATGTCGTGGACTTGAGTAGCGTTCCCGTAATCCTGGAGCAAATCAAATTAGCATGTTTTTGACATATGCTTCCCGCATACTAAAATTCTCTTTTACTTACCAACCGGCCGCAACTTCTCAAGTCTCGTAACAGCACAGTCTTCAGTCTGAAACGCCATCTCCATCTAAGGAATGAACTCGTGGTCATGACGGAAAATCGTACGAGAAATCGATAATGCAATGCTAACGACGCTAGAGCATATCAAGATTTCGGGAAAACGTTGAACCGGGTTTGGGGAGCACATGAATCAAGCAGACAAAACAGTTTTGCCTGGGTGGCTCATCATCAATCATCAACAAAAAATCCACGACGCCTGTGTTGATTGGGACACAAAGTTCCAAGAACCTCTTGAGGTGGGTAAAGCTTGCGTCTCCGTATCTGATAACGACTGCCGCACATTTCGTGTAATTCTCAGGGATCGCAAGACAAAGCCCATGATTATGAGAGTATGTGATGCACATACGGATACAGACCTCTCATTTTCTTGGTAGACTAGTTAACTGGGAGTGAGTGTTCCCTACTTAGCTATGCCAAGACCAATTACCCCATATGGACAAATCACATGACCAAAATATATGGATACTTCTGAATCGCAATCCAAATGCAAATCAAGTTTATTTGATCACAAAGGAATCTTCGGGGTTTAATACTCAAATTGTCATCATATGTCCCATGATGGTTTCACTGTTCTCAGAGACCCCCTGAACACCAGACATATATCACATGTTGCCCCCTTCTTTCCCTTCGAGTTCATCAAACAACACGGTCGGTTAAGCCGTGTATATAATGGTAAGTTAAGTCCTACTCCTCCCCCACTGTTTCTCAAGTCCGGTAGCCAGTCCAAACTACTGTTACTGCGGTTGACTGATCGCACCTTTCCCCCACTCTCTTCTATAGGGCAAGCGCAAGAAGTCCAGCCGCAAACCGGCAGCCCCCAAAAAGGCAAGTCAATGAACGCGCAGTTTCGCGTTTGCCGGCCACCTAATTCGCTAACTGTATTGCAGAAAGAACCCCTCCAAACCACGTTTTCCTGTCTATTCTGCAACCATGAGAACTGTGTAATAGTGAAACTGGATAAAAAATTGGGTCTTGGGAATTTGTCCTGCAAAATATGCGGCCAGCGTTTCCAGACCGGCATCAACTGTGAGAGAGCATTTTCCATTTTTGCTGCTGGTCTATTCGTACCTCTACTAATCAACTTCGATCATGACTCTAGATCTCTCAGCCGCCGTCGATGTGTACTCTGATTGGGTCGATGCCTGCGATGCTGTTGCTAAGGACGCCGCTGCTGGAAATGATATCGGTACTACTATACGTGGAGCAAATGAGGGATCTCCAGGACCGGTAGGACGCGGGACTGAAAGGGAGGAACTAGATCAGGCTGAAGCTGACCTCGATGATTATTGACAACGAAGAATTGTTTGGCAATCCCCTGCTTCTTACCCAGCCTGCTAAAATCGCTTTGCGATTCGGGTACTCATCCCTTTAAATTACGTTGATGATAGTTCGGCTTACTCTAGCTTGAAGCGTCATGTTATAATATAGGATTGAATTGGGATTCGGAAAAATCCGGTATATATAGACTCCGTAGTGTGGATATTTTGCGACTGAAAATAAAAAATGGTTCAACCAGCTTTGCCTTCTCAGTTCCCACGCAAACAGCTTCCACACCTCCATTTGTTCTCCAACCGAACCAAAAGGCTGCGATGACACACGCAAAATGAAATGTGCCGAAATTGCTCTGTAGGAAAGTTATTGATTGGCAGGAACCAATGATGGCTCCCTCGTATCATGCGACTTTTGAGTAAATTAAATTCATTGATCTTCACTCCTCCTACAATGTGTAGTATCGGTCCCCCGAAGTCACCGAGCCCCGGAAATAATATACCTGTTTTTGAAGTTAGATATAAGCGGACGGTCAATAAATGCAGAAATAGCCCTTTACTGACTTCTTTTCGTCGAGCCCTTGGTCGATAAATGCGGTGACTACTCGCAGTTTAGGGTACTTCTGAGCAAAGTCGGCAACCCCCGAAGGACTTGCGATGAGATTTAAGAAAAGGATTCGATCTTCAGGTACACCTTTTGATTTCAATACATCAACCGCCATCGTGGCCGAGCCACCTACTCTAGTCATTAGCACGAATTGCGTTAAAAGATCATTCGCAGAGTGTTCTGTACCAGTTGCAAACATTGGGTCCAGAAGTAGCACCCATCTGTTTGCGATGTCCTTGGGAAGTTTCTCATAGAAAAGCTTAGGTTGCCATGTATCGTCGTCTCTTTGTATCAAGATCTTTCCAATGCGAACGGATCTGCAACAATCACGCAAACCTTGTTCCATAGCTTCTCCTGCTCTCATAATGGACACACCGCATATTTTCCCCTGGAATCTGACTCCAAGATATGACCGACCAACTGGGGTGGTTACTGACTGCTCAACGACGGGTAGGTGATTCAAGCCTTCTTCCACCAGCAAGCGTATGATCCTGTTCGAGTAAAATATGAAGTCTGCTCTGTCTGTACGAGTGTCCCTTATCATACTTTTATGGGCATTGAATTAGTCTTCGCACTGGGTTAAATGGCTAAATTGGGTACGGGAGGGGCGAAATTAACTTGCGTTAAAAGTGCAATTAGCTGAGGCGTTTGCGGGAGGACGTGGACATTATCGTAGTCGACACCCTGCGAGACCGTTGCTGTTGGTTTTTCTCCATCTGGTTTGTAGAGAGGACCAACGCCCTGGCAAGGCAATGGAGCACCTGCGACCTGCTGAGCCATAGTGTGATATATATATGAGGTACGGGGACGAGATGCGTCGGCTCGGAAATCTGGAGGAAGTATCCGAGTTAGGCACGGGCATCCAACGCCGTGGAAGAGTAACTCGCAGATGTGAAGACGTTTGTAGCTCTCGGTTTGGTGGCGGAGCGGGGGTCGGATGCAGAGGTCTCCTGCAAAATTAGCCATCAGCAACGCCAACACATCTCAGGAGGGGCTATTCCTGAAGAGCAGTCCCACCAGTTACCAGCCACGGCTCCGAATGATTCTCCGAAGCTGCCACTAATTCCTGTGCCCGGAGACTCAAGAGCCGCAGCTATCTCGCTGTTGATAATCAGCTTTTGGGCTCCCTCTATTCAGGCTTAAATAGAAACGGAACGCTCACGCTATTCAATCAAAGAAACAGTCTTAGTTACGGATAAGGGCCTATTGAATATACACAGAACAGATGTATGTATCCATGTATAGTTATTTCTTGACACAATGGACGCAGTGTTGTTTGGTTGTCCTCACCCAATCGCCGGAAAAATAACTAACTAGCTACGGAATAATTAACTAACTAACCGTGCCAAGCGCATCTCATTACCTATGCGCTTGGCACGGTTATCCAGTATTTAAACAGAAGTCGGTTGACTAACTAACAGTTGGCTTCCTGCTGCGCACACCTGCTGCGTCCACGGCCATCCATCCCTCCCCGTACTCCAAATCAGGTCGCCTTCTTTCCCTCTGATGCGCGAGGAAGACGACGCGCCGTGAACCCGAACCCCCGACGAACCCATTTCTCCAATAAATGCAGATGGCTGCTTGACGTTTTCACTAGATGGACAACCAATCTTCCGCCACCACCCTTCTGACTTTTTTGTTTGCCTCATTCCATCCTACCTAAGGAACCTCTTGCAGGGGATACTACAATTGAGTTATGGCGCCCGCTGCTAAAAGTGCAACGCCCCATCGCCAACTAATCACTTATGGGAAATCCTCGGTGGGTCCTAAGTACGATATAGGACCCAAATCGTCGCCTGCTCTGACTCGAACACAAGTCCCAGACCTCTCGCCAGAAGAACCTCCAAATCAGGTTTCAACGGCTCAGATCACAGTAGGGGGAGTCAGGAAAACAACTAAGGACGGAAAAGGTCATCGAGGTGCTGGCACGCTTCAAACACCCCGGCTTCCGAAACCGTCCAGGTCGAGTTTGCTACACCATCGAACACCAAACTATCGGGGTAGAAAACAATGGGTTTACGATATTTCGTCGTCGGGCGATGAGCAACTGCATGGGGATAATGAGCCCTGGCGAAAACGTAGAAAGATAGAAAGTCCGAAGGCTGAATGGGCTTCGAACGGATTCGAAGAGGCTGCTATGCCGAACCCAAAAAGCTCGACGAAGCGCGATATCCGACATGACAGCTCAGATTCCGACACAATCTCATTTAAGAAATCGTCTGTTCCGCCCGGGGAATCTAACCAAATCGAAGTTGTTATTCTGACACCAAAGAAGCCGACAGGGCGGCACCATGGAAACTCCTCCAAAGAGGGAACTATGGAGTGTGCCAATGCACTTGATGCCAACCTGCCCCGTCGCGCTAAAGATTCAACGACCCCAAATCCTCAAACACACCGCAGTTCGCGAAAAACCTCTGATTGTCTGTCGCGGCAACAGACTCAGCGGCCTTTGAAGCCTCTTACGACGAAGCTCCTAAGAGCAGGAAAATCAGAACAAGCTTCTACACGGAAAACATTTCCGTTGAATTCAAGGTACAAACCAGCGGCTTCTCATCCGGTTGCTGCTGAAGTCGGGGGCAATAAAACGGAGTGCAATGTAATTATGAGTACTACACCGTCGCGGAGAAGGATCGTAGATGCGTTGGGTACCACCGCCCGTGGCAGGTCAGAGTCTTCAACAATTGAATCCATAAGTGCTGCCTCCCGTGCCTCATCCGAGATATCTACTGGATTATCTGAGGATTCTACGTCATCTATATCTCAACTTCCGAACGTGTCTCACAGGATGCAAATTGATTCCCAAGCCGATTCTCCCGATCAGATACAGCAGTCCCAGTCCCAGGGAACAACCGGCCCCAAAGCTACCTATGCTCGACAGAGGTCATTCCTTTCTGCTAAGAGCATAACTGAGGATCTGATTTTGGACAATCTGTTCCAGCCTTCTGTTGCTCAGCAGTATGGGGCCGGCCACGGGACCGGACCTGGCGTTTCGAACCATGTGGCCTCAAAATCTACCTGTCCCCTTGCGACCCGAATGATTGGAGACGACGATGAGGGCAACTCCAATAGGGTAGTCCGAAACATCTACGAACTACGTCGTGCAGGCGAAAATGCTAGGTTTGAAGGGATCGTGGACGCAATTTTCGAAGACATTGAAGACCCTAATTCCTCGGCTTCACGGCGTTACAGTGGACTAATCCAGCTCTGTACAAAGCTGATGGATAACCAATTCACGCGGCGATTCTTGGCACATGTTTTGGAGAAACGGCTTGCAAAACAGGCTGGCCACTTGGACGACGCAATTTACACGTACCTAATTGCTTGTGCGTACGGGTTAATCTTGTCAGCAGGCCCTGTGTCGTCTGTTGTTCTACGTACCTGCTCCACGCAAGTGTTTAGAGTTATACCCAAGATGATAACTGACAAGTCTGATATCCTCGACATCTCAAAATTCGGGCCCGCTAGAACGTCCGAAGCTGTCCAATGCTCTCTGCGGGACTTC
>NW_001813981.1:3572230-3580119 GCF_000149585.1 Histoplasma mississippiense | reverse complement strand
GGCTTTCCGGACTTGGACCGCTCCTGTTCCAGCTATCTTCTCGCTGCTCGCAGCCGTGTTACAGACAGATCCAGTTACTAGAAATCCGGCTGATCTTGAATCTTACCAATAATAACCCTTCACTCTGCGAAGATTTTTCGACAACAGAACTGATACAAGCGCTGATGGCCATCGTGATGTCGAATTTCGGGCTAGTGTCGGAGGATTTTGCTAGCGACAGAAGGGACTCTTTGTTAGACGTGGTAATCTTGGCGCTTGGAACATTGATAAATCTGACCGAATGGAACGAGACTGCACGACAATTGATTTTGAAAACACCAAGTGGCTCGACAACGTTCCTTAACAGGTTGTTACAGCTATTCAAGGACGGATGGGATAAAACTTCCGAGGTAAGGGATTATATCTGATATCTGATTAATTTCTGACGGAGAGGGGAAAAAATGGAAAGAAATAAGAAAACCCGCAGTTTCTCAGAAGGCTAACGACCGTATTCTTTGCCCGCCCTCCTTATTCTTTTTTCGTTCAGGCAGACTCCGTGGTGCAGACACACTCCAATGTGGCGTTTGGTTATTTATCTGTGCTTCTGAGCACGGTGTCCCTCGACGACGAGGCGCGATTACACCTCAGGAACTCCCTCGACGGGAGAAGTGTTGACCGCGTGCTGGCTACTGTTGACGAGTTTCTGCACTACCACCGGAAGGTTGAGAAGGAGCTGCAGGACGGGCAAGGCGAGCATGAACCGGTGACCGGCTTCACGTGCAGGCTTCAGAGTATCGTAGACCGGATCAAGCAAGCGGAAGGGATCTGTTGAGAGACGGCGGTCTTTCCACCTCACCAAGCACACCAGCACGGCCACAGGTTGTCTAGTATTGCGTAGTATTCAAGGGATCAATGATGTCGATGTGCTTTCTGTTGTTGTTGTTGTTGTTGATGATGATGATGGAGTCACGATCTATGAATAGCAGTGTCAATAGATTTCTATCGTGGGTTATTATTATTGAAGATGAAATTGAGACTAGTTACTTATCTGAATTGTTTCTCCGCAACAACAATGGATGATGAGGCACCTTGGAAGGCCTGGAACCGCCGGTCGATCGACAAAAGCGGCAAACAGTTTCACGTGGTGCCCAGCCAGGCGGCACCGGGGCCAAACAAAGGGCGGAAACAGCTGTGATTGGCTAGGAACCCCGGCTGCATTGTGGGTGGCGTCACCGGCTAAGGCAGGAATGTAAGACAGGATGTAAGGCAGGAGGATGCTAGTCAGCAGAGCCGGGAGGCGACGGTCGGCCAGCTGTTGCAGGGAGGCCTATGGAGGTCATTTCCCCAGCATATGGTTCTATGCGTACAGCCCAGCGTGGACGGACTGGGGCTGACTGTGTTGTTATGTAGCGGGGAGTGGAACCTATGCCTTCTACTACTACTACTACTACTACTACTACTACTACTACTACTACTACTACTACTACTACTACTACTACTACTACTACTACTACTGCTGCTGCTGCTACTACTGCTGCAGCTACTACGAGTGGTGGTGGATTCCGAGTGGTCTTTCTTCTCACGTCTCAATGGTCTCTCTTGTGCTGTTCACACAGGCTATGGACACATTGCCTGCATCCGTCTCTGCACCGGTAAAACCACGCGCCACCATCTCCTTAGTGAACTAGCTAGTTAGCCAAACTAAACCTGCAATAACTCTCAATAACTCCCAATAAATCTCGCTTCTTCCCGTTCAATTCTCTCATCCTTTGGCCCGACTTATCCCATCCAATATCCAATCTCCCATATCCGTATCCGTATCCTTCCCGTGCCCTGTGCTCAAGGAAACCCATTTCAACAACCTCTCCCCCGTCCTGAAAATAAATTCGGATTGAAATATGGCACCACCCCCAAAGCAACGGAAGATTGCGGTTGTTGGTAGCAGATCTGTGGGTATGTCTCAAGGATTGCCATCTGAGCTCCCCCCAATAGCGTTTCCCCTTTGCAAATGCGTTAACTTTCATGGATCTCCTCTACCCACAGGCAAATCATCCCTTACTGTCCGCTTTGTCGACGGGGTCTTTGTGGAGAGCTACTACCCTACGATCGAGAATACATTCAGCAGCACCATCAAGTACAAAGGCCAGGACTTTGCTACGGAGATCGTGGACACGGCTGGCCAGGATGAATACAGCATCCTGAACTCGAAGCATTTCATCGGAATTCATGGCTACATCATCGTTTACTCGGTCGCATCGCGCCAGTCCTTCGACATGGTTAGAGTTATTCGAGATAAGATTCTCAACCACCTGGTGAGCGCGTATCTCTATCCGCACACTTGAGCAAACAGTGTCCACCCCGCAACCCCGTCTCTCCTTTGTTCTGTGGGACTCCGCTGACTGCTGCCACCATTTCTTGGCTTTTCATTGACAGGGAGCGGATTGGGTGGCCCTAGTGGTAGTTGGAAACAAAAGCGACCTCAAACCAGACGTACGACAAGTGACGGAGGAAGAAGGGAAGAAACTCGGGGAGGAATTCAATTGTGCCTGGACCGAAGCAAGTGCCCGACTGGACGAGAATGTCGCCAAAGCCTTCGACCTGATCATCGCGGAAGTTGAGAAATCGCAGAACCCGACTCAGCCTTCTAGCGGTAGTAAATGCATCGTTATGTAAAACGCCGCACTGTGTATGGCACACGGCGCACGACACACGACGCACGACACACGACGCACGATACACGACATACGGCGACATACGATACTCACCCCGAAATGTACTTCGCCATGAGATAATACTTTCCTCTTTAAATCTACCTTTTACTTTTCTTTTTATACTTTTGATATGTTTTTGATGGTGTTAGCCCAGCATATACGCGTGTTTACCGTGGTTGGGTAGATGGGTTTGATCGGGTTTCTTTTTAAGCAAGTTTATAAGCCTTGGGGAGAGGGCGATACCAGTGGTCTCCAGAAACGTTTTTTTTCTACTGATGTGGCATTCTGGAAATATTATCCATTTGTCTTGTCACAGTCCCTGTCAGTTCGTTGGTTTTTTTTCCTGCCGGGTAGGGACGGATTTTATTCTCTCGATTTCTGTCATTTCTTTCCCACTTGTTCCTGTTTCGGGTTTATGGGTTACTGTGATGCGTATATTTGGCAGTCAATAGAGGCACACCGTCACATTTACAGCGCTCTGTGTGGCTTCAGCTGGGGTTACTTTTTTTTTTGTTTGTCTCCTTTTGGCGGTCCTACATCTTTAGTGCAACTTTCTAATTCCGCCGCCTCTTATTATTATTATTATTATTATTATTATTATTATTATTATTATTATCACCGTTATGATTATCATTCGTATTAGCTCTTTTACCCAATGTTTCGTACTCTCTCTTCTCTCTTTGGAGTATGGCGGCACACATAGACAGACTGTTCATAGAACGGTTGTGATGACGTTTGACCGCTTATTTCATTTTCAACCGTTGTCTTTGTTTGCTTGCCAAAGCATGTCTCTTCAAAACCGTGTGGGCAGCAGGACTTTGAGAGGTTATTGGGGTTGGCAACTTGATGGTGATAATAATGATAATCGTAGTAATTGCCGTTGTAAATATGGATAACCAGAACAACAACCGCCTCGCGAGCAAGTTAGGTCTGGACATCCAAATTCTAGAGTTTGTTCCTTAAGACTCGAGACTCGAACGCGTCTCCTTACCTTCTTTGCTTTTTCCTTCAGCAGCTAAACTCAATTAGCTTTACACCCAGATTGTGGCATGGAGTAGCATCGATTTATTATAACCGGGCCCTAGATGATTTGTAAGCTGCCGCTCACCTGCAACCGTCTGGTCGGCCCCTCGTTCCGAGGGTCCGCCATCTCAACGTTATCCGCCATCTCAACGCGATTATTTTCAAATACGCGAATCTCTTTTTTCAAAATGCAATAATCAACCAATGTGATGACTTCTACATATATTTTAATAGAGAATAAGATCACAGAGGCTCTAGATTCCATAGCCGATATTGAAAAACCCAATATCAAAGCATTGGCAAGAGATTATAACCTTCCCTATTCCCGTCTGCTCAATCGATACAATGGCCGTGCTCCGCGAACTCATCGACCTCCTGCTAATCGACTTTTATCTTTTGAGCAGGAAAAATCACTTTGTCAGTATATAGAAGCTCTAGATAAGCTATGCCTAGCTCCCAATCGATCGATGATCTTTGGTGCTGCTCGATTCCTACTTGCGCAGAGCCATACAGAGTCTACCACACCTGCACCTGGGCTTGGAGAGCACTGGGTCAAAAGATTTCTCAAACGCCATCCAGAGTATAATGTACGCAAGCAGAAGATCATTGATATATTACGGAAACAGGCTCATCAACCCATCTCATATCCTTGATTGGTTTAACCGGTTCAAAGAAACAGTCAATAAATATGGAAATTCAAGATTGCGATATCTACAACTTCGATGAAACAGGGTTCAGAATAGGAAATTGGACATGATCAATGGATTGTAACGCGAGATCCTCGAAGACGGGCCTATGTTGGAAGTTCAAATAATAGAGAAAGTCTTACTATCATTGAAGGAGTTGCAACTGATGGCTTTACCATTCCTCCCTTATATATTCTCACCGCGAAGCAGCTACAGGAGCGGTGGACAGATGAAATAGAGAAGGATGCCATGATAGCTACATCCGACACTGGGTATAATAATGATCAAATCTCTTTTCAGTGGATTCAGCATTTCCATCGGTCTACAAAAGCTCGCACCAAAGGAACCCACCGTCTGCTTCTATTAGATGGATTTGACTCCCATTGCACCTTTGAATTCATGGATTTTTGTGAAAAGAACAACATCATTCCCTTCTATCTCATCCCGCATACGAGTCACCTATTACAACCTCTGGATGTTGGTGTTTTTCAAGCCTTTAAGCATCATCATTCAGTGGCAGTTGAAGAAGCAACAAGACGCGGCTGTGAGAAGTTCACAAAGGTTGAATTTCTTCATGCTATCACCTCCATACGAAAAGCAACATTCAGAGTTCATACAATCAAACATGGAATGGGAAGCAACTGGCCTACTTCCATTCAATCCTTCAATTGTCCTTAATAAATTGCGTGAATTCGAGACTACTCCTTCAGAATCTTCAAATTCAGATTCCATGGATTCAGATACTTGGTATACTCCTTCAACTGTACGCCAATTCAACCGATATAAACGCAAACTCGAGGCTTTGGAAGAGGAAGATGAAGATAACTATGATGAGGACTATATATATGAAGGATTACAGAAGCTTTATAAGGGTAGTATTGCAATGGCCAATACAGTGGCTCTTTTGCAGGAGGAGCTCTCGCAGACAACTGCCGCCTCGGCTGCTCGCAAACGCCGTCTGAACGGCTCACGGAGGGTAGTTCATAAAGGAGGAGTCATCTCTGCAGATAATATTCGCAAAATGACAGCTATTCATCATCAGATTGGTAGTGAGGAGGCATTGGAGAAGTTACGGCCAAAATGGAAGAAGGTTATGAAGGAACTTAAGAGATATTGCAGAGACAAAGGCATTTATGTTAATGCCACCAAATTTACAAGGAATTCACGGCAATAGTTCATTTACAATATAATCTATTTGTATCTATCAAATATAGATTCATTGGTTGATAAATCAACTGAATATCATGGGTATAAGTGGGCAGTAACGTTGAGATGGCGGACCCTCGGAACGAGGGGCCGACCAGAGGTTGCAGGTGAGCGGCAGCTTACAAATCATCTAGGGCCCGGTTATATGCACTACCCATATCTCTTATCCTCACATCCCACTATCTTTTTGCCCCGCCATATTGAACCAGAGCAAAACAAAAAAAAAAAAAAATAGACTGGCAGCCAACCCCTCGCCCGTCGTCGCTCTCTGCCAAATTCAACTCCGATCTCACCGTTTCGTTTTACAAAAAGCCATCTAGCGCACTCTATTCGCTCGCCCTTAAACTTAGCAAAAGCCAACGAATCACCTACGAGAAAGAGAATAAAAGGGCAACTGGGTCATCACCATGCTTGACATTGCGGACTTTGTCCATGGAGCCACTCCAGAGAAAATCACGGAAAACCAAGAGAGATTAAAGGAGAACCAACGGCGTCGCGGCGCACCAGTGGAAGCCATAGACGAGGTCATTGCCTTGTTCAAGCTCGCCCGTGAAGGTATGTTGCTGGCCTCCGCAGTGATCTAGCAAACCAAATTCCCTTTCGCATTTTACATTTTCCACACTGAAAATCACAAAGCTTCGTTGTATGTCCGCTGATTTGTTTTTCTTTCTTCTTTTCTTCTTTTTTCTTTTGTAAAAAAACAGCACGCTATGACGTTACCCAGATAGGCGAGAAGATCAATAAGGTCCAGAAGGAAATTGGGAAGAAGAAAAAGGTTCACTCATCCTTTCTTCGTACGGGCTTTGCACAACGGTGTCCATATATACACCCCATATTTATATCATCAGCTGCGACTAATAGATCCGTTTTGGGCATTGAATCTAGAACAAAGAAGATGCGGCTGATCTGATCGCGGAGAAGACGGAGCTGGAGAAGCAAAAGAAAGACGCCGATGCAGCGGCCACAGAGAAGGAGTTGTTGAGAGACCAGAAACTTGCATCGATTGGCAATTACGTCCACGAAGACGTCCCTACGAGTCAAGATGAGGTTGGTGACTCCTTTGTATTCTACTCCCGGTTTCCTGGAAATCAATCGCCAACCAAATAACTAAATTCACGATCTATTTAGGCGGATAACGCTATTCTCTCGACATGGGCGCCAGAATGGTTCAAGGAAGAAAAACCCGCCTACTGCCTCTCACATGACGATGTGCTTCACCGGTTGGATGGTTTTGACCAGAAACGAGGCACTAAAATCTTTGGACACCGGGGATACTGTCTTGTCAACTATGGCCTGCTCCTAAACCTTGCTCTGGTGAACTACGGACTAGAGTTTCTGTTCAGAAAGAAATACACACTCAACCAGCCCCCTTATTTCATGCTGAAGAAGTTTATGGCGAAGACTGCCCAGCTTGAGCAGTTTGATGAAGAGCTTTATAAGGTTACTGAAAACGAGGATAAAGCATCGGAAAGATATTTGATTGCAACTTCTGAGCAGCCCTTGTCTGCTTTACATAGCGGGGAGTGGCTTCAGGATAGTGATCTACCGATCAAATACGCCGGATACAGCACTTGTTATAGAAAAGAGGCTGGCTCTCATGGCCAGGGAGGTAATGGGGATTTTCCGTGTGCACCAATTTGAAAAAGTAGGTTTTCGGTTAATTTTTCTTGGAGAGGGAAGTTGCGCCGACACATATCTAACATGGCTGTTAATTATAGATAGAACAATTTGTGATGACAAAACCCGAGGACTCCTGGGATGCATTTAAAGATATGATGAAGAATTCAGAAGAATTCTACCAATCCCTCGGGCTCCCATATCGAGTTGTCGACATTGTCTCCGGGGCGCTGAATAATGCCGCATCGAGAAAGAATGACTTAGAAGCATGGTTCCCGTCCCAGGGCAAATACAAGGAGCTGGTTTCTTGCTCGAACTGTACAGACTACCAGACACGGGCACTGGAAATACGATACAGACAGAAGAAGGATCTTGCGGATGAGAAGGAATCCGGCGCTGACGAGAATAAGAAGATCTACGTGCACGCGTTGAACGCTACACTGTGTGCTACAGAGCGCACGCTTTGTTGTATCTTGGAAAACTACCAGACTGAAACAGTGAGCCTCCCTCCCTGAATAGCAAAAACCCCGATTTACTGGTTGACCCCACATAAAACGTGTCATAAAATTGCGTATAATTTGTGACTGACATATCTTCACTCGGCTATAAAGGGTATAATTGTCCCAGAAGTGCTCCGGAAGTACATCCCAGGCCAACCCAAGGAAAT
>NW_001813981.1:3568404-3572130 GCF_000149585.1 Histoplasma mississippiense | reverse complement strand
AGTGGGGCTGACAGTTTAGCTGCAACTCCCATATGCTGTATAGAGATTCTCTTTCCATCGGTGATATCTAGGGGATATTACACCGATGGCTTGTCAAGGTAGCATACATGAATTTAACAGAACAGTGGATAAAGAGGGTTGCATCGAGTATTTTAAACTGTGATAAATATTTCTCCATCGTAGATGAAAATATTTAACCTAGTATTCCTCGCCGCTCGATCAATAACAATTCTTATTCACAATAAAAATTGTGACTCAGATTGAACAGCTAAATATCCCTATTATTGGTTGGTACAAGTAAGAAAAGCTAGCTACTTTTTATTAAACTCATAGAACGAGAGTTTTTATTTTTATTTTTTTTTGAAACACTCTTCTGTCCCCCCTCCCTTTATTGACAAACCGAACGAGCATCCTCTGCACAAAGCCCCTCCAATTGTTCAACGAGCAACTAGCCACCTATGGCGTCCACTGCAAGAGACATCAAAGGTAGCGCTGCTGGTCACGCTCGTAGTGTTTCCCGCAGCTTCAGCTTTTCCATTTCCCCGTCAGCCGCCGTCTACTCCTCACCATCCAGCCAAACCGGCATGCATGCTGCAAACCCGGCAGCCCTCAAACCATTAAAACCATTTGCGACTGAGGATATCAAAATATTACTTCTGGAAAATGTAAACCAGACAGGAAGGGATATTTTGCAAGAACAGGGCTATCAGGTCGAGTACTTGAAGTCCTCGTTACCGGAGGATGAGCTGATTGAAAAGATCCGGTTTGCTACACCTTGACCCCTCGGCCCCAGGCCCCTCCAGCCCTGCTACATACACCGCACCGCACCGCACCGCACCGCACCCGCGCAATTGGAAAAACACAAGCAAGACTGACCCCGAAATATCCCCTTCTCTATCTAGGGATGTGCACGTCATCGGCATACGGTCCAAGACCAAGCTAACAGAGCGGGTACTCAAAGAAGCCCGTAACCTCATCGTCATCGGCTGCTTCTGTATCGGCACGAATCAAGTCGACCTCCAGTATGCCGCGACACATGGCATGGCCGTGTTTAATTCCCCCTTTAGTAACTCGCGTAGCGTGGCTGAATTGGTTATCGGCGAGATCATTTCCCTGGCTCGACAGCTGTGTGACCGATCGAGCGAGATGCACAATGGGATGTGGAATAAAGTGAGTAGTAAATGCTGGGAAGTGCGCGGGAAGACGCTTGGTGAGTCGTGTAAACCATTTTTCATATGATTTTGTATTTTTCCGGTTTTTAAAATTACCCTTTTCAATCATTTTCTGGCGTGGCATCGCGGCTTATATATACATATTGACTGTGCTTTTCTACATATACAGGAATCGTCGGATATGGACATATTGGATCCCAACTGTCCGTCCTGGCGGATGCGATGGGTATGAACGTGATATACTATGACGTTGTCAATCTGATGGCAATGGGAACAGCGCGACAAGTGCCCACCTTGCGAGATCTTCTCAGTGAGGCCGATTTTGTAACTCTACACGTCCCCGAACTGCCAGAAACCAAGAACATGATCAGCGCGGAACAGCTGAGGCAGATGAAATACGGAAGCTACCTCATCAACGCCAGCCGCGGAAGTGTTGTCGATATCCCTGCTCTAATCCAAGCGATGCGCGAGGGCAAAATCGCGGGAGCTGCGCTTGATGTCTACCCCAACGAGCCTGCTGGTAACGGGGACTATTTTAACAATGAGCTCAACAGGTGGAGTGCGGATCTGAGGGCATTGAAGAACCTAATCCTCACACCGCATATTGGCGGGAGCACTGAGGAGGCGCAGAGTGCGATTGGCATTGAGGTAGCCCAGGCGTTGGTGCGTTATGTGAATGAGGGTGTGACGATAGGGGCCGTAAATATGCCTGAGGTGCATCTGCGATCCCTGACGATGGAAGAGCCCAACCATGGCCGGGTGAGTCGATTTGTTTCTCTTCTCTTTTCTTCTCACATCTTTTATTCCAAAAAAGATTTAAAAATAAAATAAATAAAATAAAACCAGATGTAATAAGCAAAAAGCTAATGTGTGTAAACGTGTTGTTAACCAGGTCATTTTCATCCATCAAAATATTCCTGGCGTACTGCGGAAAGGTATTCAGAAGACATCCCACCCCCACCCCTCCCTCACCAGCATCCCTACTGGAAGCGTTCGTCATCCCTGGGTTATCTTTTATACTAATTACCGCCTCTGTAGTAAACGAAATCCTTAGCGATCACAACGTTGATAAACAGATGACTGATAGCCGTGGCGATGTACGCAATCCTATCCTCTTGCGATGCGACAATTTATGCGGACAAAATTAACAACATGAACAGGTTGCATATCTGATGGCTGATATAAGCGACGTTCATACCAGCGATATTAAGGATCTCTATAACAGGCTCGAGAACTTACCATGTATGAGCAAAAAGTCCCGCATCGCTTTCTCCCTCATGATGCTCTTGAGAAAGGGACAGAAACCGAAATTTTTAAGCTAACGAATATGGTTTAATCTAGCTCGAATTATGACCCGGATACTGTATTAAGTGGACCACTTTCATTTGCGTAATAAACCTAGCTACCTACTCAACGACATCTAGGCGCCCGCTGTGTATATTAACCGGCCAGCAAATTCAGCATTAATACCTATGTCCTCGTCATGTTTTTCAACAAAAACAATTGCCCAATTTCTTTTTGGCGTTGGCAGCGAGGGGACTGCATTATTTCATGAGCACATTTCTGGAGATACGAAAATGTAGCTCTTAAAGGGGTTGGACCCAACAGTTAACTGCATATGTCTTGCCTGTTGTGCCCCACTCTGCATGTATCCATATGGCATTCTTGGATCGTTCATCTGTTGGAAGTAATACATGTGTACTTGTTTATCCACGTCATTAACTGCTTAAAGATGGAGAGTAACATGACAACATCGCATCTATTCGTGTGAGATGGTATTTTAAAATACACTGCGTCTTTTCATTCGAGGGCCAACAACACCAATATGCAGAGAGCGACGCCACCAAACAACCCGTCCATGCTGCCAGGTTAAAATTGAAGCGAACATTTTCCATGGCATATTTTATGAAAGTAAACTTGGTTAAGCATGCCTCAAGCTAAATTTGATTAAATGATAAAAGTAAGCGGAAGGTGGGAGCTCAAACAGTATTGATATTTGAGACTTCTCCCATATGAAATACTGGGGGTTTCAGTAAGCGGCGACTAAAGTGATCACCGCCGGTGAAGATCATAGTAGGAATTGCTTTCCCGAGATCGAGTTCTATGTCTGGGTTCCGGGCTTCGACTTCGTCTTCTCGAACGATCCCGATCATAATCCCGTAGCTCTGCAGTATCTCGTCTACCATCTTCCCGGCCTTTGAAGCGGTCAGCTGGCCCATCATAGTTTGGGATGTATGAATCCAGACCACTCTCCCTGCGAGGCGGTGGGCCATCTCGTCTGGGTTTCGAGACGACTGTCTCCTCGCCACGCCTGGCCGGCCGTCCATGGATGATGAGAAGATACGGGTGGTTTAGGGGGGCAGCGTGAATCTCGTTGCAAGCCGGAAGATGTCCGCGTGGTTCATCAGAGGCCAGTTTTCTCTGCGGCTGTGCGACGTCCGGGACGCGGTTGTCGAACTGTCGCCGAGGGGCTACGGAAGCTCCATTTTGGTGGAGGGCCACGAGCTACTTTCGGAATTTCGGCTCATTTTCTGGTCAAAGTTTTGCCTCAATC
>NW_001813981.1:3564014-3568304 GCF_000149585.1 Histoplasma mississippiense | reverse complement strand
CCGCGGAATTTCCGTCTATCAAGCTCATGCGAATCTCTCTTAATTTCGGCAAATCGCCAGGTCGCGCGGGGAATGGGGGACTGCGAAAGTATGGATGTTGAAGAGCATCGATTGCATTGATCCTTTTGCGCCAATCCAGTTTAAGGAGCTCACTTAGGAGAGATATAACTCCTGCTCCTTGCCTGCGGGAAATGTTAGAATTAACAGGAACGTCAGGGTTTATTAGAGCGTTATTAGATATCTACGACGCACTCTTTAAAAACAGTGGCAAGGCTGCCTTGCATACTCCCGAAATTCTTCACAACATCGCAACCCGGTAATGAACTCCATCCCGGCATGTTTTCTTCCGTCGGGGTGCCAACAAGGCTGAATATGAGATGAGCCTGGTTTATATCACTGCTGCCAGCGAGAATTGGCTTTCCTTTGAACATTTCGCCGAACACACAGCTGTGTGAGGGTTAGTTATGTGTTAAATGTAATTTATTTTCACCCATTGCAGGGTCGCTTACCCGACACCCCACATGTCGATTGCGGTAGTATATTTCCGAAGGTGAAGTAGGAGTTCTGGCGGCCTGTACCATCGAGTAACAACTAACGTTGTATACTCTCTCACTGCTTCACCGCCTCCTTTGCCAGGTTTGGGTGGCGATTCGTCATATGGTCGAGCCAGACCGAAATCTGCAATCTGAAGGATGCCTTTATTATTGATTAGAAGGTTCGCAGCTGGAAATTCTATTAGTATATAAACGTAACGAACCCCGACTTTTGTATTCTCTGACCTTTCATGTCACGATGTAATATTTTATTCTAAGCAAGGGTTAGTTAGCTTGGCATGGGAAAAAGCCCCTGAACTGCGGAAGTATGCACCTCATGTAAATACCGTAGACCCTCTAAGAGTTGCAGCATATAACACTTGATCTGGGGTTCGGTAAAGTGAACGCTAGGGTTTTCTAGAAGACCTGAAAGATCATGGTCCATGTATGGAGTGACCATGTACATGCTAGGTTTTTTCCTTCCTTCTCCTTTTCAATTGTAAGCCCCGCCCATAAAACAGAGAGAGGGATACATTCGTGTAAACCAACCTCGAGGACGCTCAACCGCCATTTCCTGAAGTTGTAGAACATTCGGATGCGAAAGCATCTTGAGAAGTTTTATTTCCCGCAAGGCTGTTATAGGAAACTAAGTGCCTAGATTAGACAAAGTAGATACAAAATATATATAACGGTTAACTTACCCCATCCTTCTCATTATGCATTAGTATCTTTTTCAATGCAACTATGGCACCCGACCGTTTGGAGCGAGCCTTGTACACTTCGCTAGAATTGGTAAATATCTTTTTGTTAGTCACCACAAGAAGTCCGTATATTTCTTCACATACCCGAATGTACCCTCTCCAAGCTTCCCCAGAAATTCGAACTCTCGAATATTTGAGCAGCCATGAAACCGCGGATTTCCGTACTCATCCCGTTCCAAAGGAACTTTGGATGGGGGTGAGGAGTTGGGGATGACCATATTTATCGAGGTTAGACGGGCTGGCCTCCCTCAACGAGGAAATTGGTTTTTTATATTCGTCCTCTCCAGCAAGTAAAACTTTCATGAGAATCTTTTCACACAGAATCGACATGAAAACGAGCACCCTTATGGTGTCGGCGTGTTTATGTGGTGGTCAGGAGCAGACTGTGCGAACATCGGTTCACGTCACATGGATGCATCGAGTATGGGCGTGTTCGATAACGAAGGATATTCAAGGTTCGGGCAAAGGATGGATGAAGCACAAGCTTTTTCGATAGTATATGGAGCTTTTCCTATAGCTAAAAAAAACTGTCCTTTGGATCCTGAGGAGGTAAATAATTCATGCACCACGCATATGTGATTTGGTCGTGTTTTAGTATAGTGGTGAAGCATTTATCCCCTCATGCCCGCCAGAGCATATCTTGCGAGACCCTTGTGCGTATAGGTAGTTTCGAAATGTAATTCCTGGTTTCCAAACAGGAGTCATCGGCAACCGAAGACGTAAACTTGTGGCAGATGAATGAGAAACCGAAAGGGGAAATTCATGTCATGTGACTCGGATCGATCTGAAATCTCCCTCTACCGAAGTTCAATTGAATGTCCCAGTTGCAGGTTCAATCGTGTCCCTCACAGCCCAGTTGAAGGTATGTCCCCAAAAATCAATTACACATTTGCTCTTGCTGACTGTTATCGGGGAACAAGCTTTCTGATTAGAGCTTCCAGCCATGCCTTCAAATCATCCGATTCAAGTCCGCGCAACACGGCCATTGTACCGATTCGCCGCGACCGCTCTTGGAGCCAGCATGTGGTTTTTCGTACGTTCAAGCTAACAAATTCTTATGTAGACAACTGAAGTCTACTTCAAGCATTCTGACTTGCTCTATGCATATTGCTTTAGTTGATGTATCGCGCTAAGAAAGACGGTCCTGTTCTTCTCGGTTGGAAACACCCTTGGGAGCATTGAATTGATGTTTTTTACGATGACTCAGAGCAGAGGAAATGGAAAGGAGTATTCCTAGAAAGATAGATCTCCACTAGGAAATGGAATTATACAGTCGTGTACAACCCGACGCATCGCCAGTGTCATAGTAGTTCGAGGCAACGAGCAACTGCAAATTCTCGATAAGCAGATGGATGCTATGGATTGCATGCATTAGAGGATATAATGGGTATAATATTCTTTCTTTTCCTATGGTCGCTTTCAATAAGGCATAAAATCAAGTTATATGCTTTTGCAAAATTCCTTAAACCCATAAATCTATCCCATTTTCTACCTCTTCTAAATTCGAGTGGTGACATCTGCGATAGTATATAATCCTGAAAGAGGGAAGTTTATATAATAAGTCTATGATTCTTCAAGCAGACTCTTATACCGACGCCGCTGTTTTGCTTGATCTGGACGAAGCCAGCAATGAATGCGACCAACAAGACGAGCCAATCTGGGGAAAACCAATCGTTCCCCAAGCCATGCGATTGAAAAGTTAACAAGTGCTAGTCCCATAATCCAAAACTTGAACCGAGTAGACATTTCGGTAAGTTGCATGAAATTGAATAACCATTTCGCTGGTTCAAATAGCATGTACGAGGAGAACATAAATGTAACTATGATGGTGACAACAAAGGGTACTGCATTTATTCCCTCATCAGCTTCCAGTGAACAAAAAAGAGGATGAGACAAGAAAATGTGATATAGTGAACTAGAGTAAAGGGTTGGAGGATAATTCACGAACCGTTCGAAGTCATTGGTTGCCGGAAGGGAAGCCCTACGCTGATCACAGGGCCAGAAAATATATATTCGAAGCAGGACAAAAGGAAAAGTGCCGTGTTTTGGGAATTTTTCACGTTTGTATCGTTGAATTTCTTCTTCGGTGGAATATACCTAAAGGAAATGAGGAATGTTAGGAGTTGGATATCCAAGGATCATGTAAGATTCTTTACCAGTCTTGGAGCTGAACAGTCTCAAAAATAATGAGCTGCATTATGATACAAATACCGATTTGACCGAGAAGCGGAACTAAAACTTTGAGGGAAACTAGATTTGAGGTCGGAGCCTTGCGGCAAAGAATAGAGCTTGGTCCAATCCAACCCACTAAAACAACGGTTAATAAATGCCAGGTGAAACAGAATACCGTTAGCAGTGAAAACTCACTAAATATTGCAATGGGCAGGATCAAGAGAAGGTCGATAAATAAATACTATTCGCGGATCAGCACTCTCCACTTGGGTTTGGTACCTGACTGGGCTTACCTGGAAGTCTCCTAGATTGGATGCTGAAGTATATAGAAAGCTCACAGAAGTGAACTGGATGGCGGAATATAAGCTCATAAATTTAAAGCAACAGAAGCTTGTGACTAAGGCCGCTCTTCCTTCCCTATGCTGCATTAGCGCATGGAGCCCGCCATCCGTACCTTGAGCTGACTTACCTGATCACTTGTGGTACGCATGATATATCAAACACTCGACTGGTAAACGGAGCCGCCACTGACGCCTCTGCCTCAGAGAGAGAAATGCCAACATCTGCGGCCTTCAGCGCTCCGCAGTCATTCGCTCCATCACCACAAAACCCGCAACAATAATCTAGAGACTGGAGTTTTTCGACCAGTTCATGTTTTTCGTCAGGAGACATGCGGGCAAACACTTGACCGCGGACAAGCATCTGTTTTTTCAGGTTAGGTCTAATTATCGAAAGAAAGCGTGTGAACATACCTTATTTAGGACTTCCGTAGAGCCGTAATCAACAATCCATCGAAATATATCCCCAGTTACAGCTATAGAGTA
>NW_001813981.1:3546312-3563914 GCF_000149585.1 Histoplasma mississippiense | reverse complement strand
AGCATCCCGTCCAGTGTGTTTTGTCGAGAAGACCATTCTAAGTTTTATGTATTCTCTCAGCTCAGAGGTGCATAGGGGTCGAACAGATATCCTGGAAGTGAGTGAGGTGATATCGTCTGTAACACGACATGAGTCCCGATATTTTACCGTCAACAAACCGGGGTACAAAGCATGGACTCGACGAGTCTATAATTCTGCATTCTCGGGCGACACTGACACGTGTCAGGATATTATCTCCAGTACACATGATGTTTCGAATGTGAGCTTGGTTTAGTTCAGTGATGACACCTTTGGAACTAGGTTTGAGCTTGTTTTCGAAGACAATGAAGCCAATGAATTCGAGATCAGATTCGGCTTCCAGACGATGTAGTTTCTGTACCTTTATCCAGCTGAGCTTCTGGAAATGTTTTGCTGCACAGGCAATAACACGGAAACCTCGATGGGTGTAGAAGCTAAGCAGATCTTCAAAATCGGGAGGTACTGTTCACAACTTTATTAGCCTGGAATTATAGCCTGAGTCGCGGTAATTTACTTACAGCTTTCGGGAAGACATATGTCTTTCATGCATTCAGGGGCCCCTTTTACGAATACGAAGGCACCTGGGTCGCCAAACTGTCGAGCTATAACGCTTGACCGACGAAGTTGGGACACGAATTCGAATGACCTGAGGACACCGAGCTCGAATGGTTTGCCCTATTGTAAGATCGTTAGCGGGGAGAAAAGCGATTCAGAAGAACAACTTACAATTGGGTCAGGATCATTATAATCAGGAGAAAAGTCAGCTGGTGGCCTGGCGATAGATGGAGAACCATAGTCACGGTCCATCTCTATATCTGCAGCATTATGGCTCCCTTCTTCAAATGACCACCCAATGAACTGGAACATTTTCACATCTAGGGGATCACCAATCAGTTCACCATCGACAATCCGCAAGGAGTGGCACGTTGCCATGGTATAGAGAATATATCTGTTTGCACGATAGTCCACCGTGGGTTCTCTCTCATACGACCGATGAGGAAGAATGGACGATGATTCGGTGAGGAGGTCGCTAAATCTAGTACGGTACGTCGAATCGGTTGGAATTAGCATAGGTTCTTTTGCGTTAAGAGATTGACTTACCTTAAGTCCGGTCCGCAAATTACCCTAACCCCCAAGACATCAAGACCGTCCTCCGTTAGAGTCCCCGTCTTATCGAAACAAACTACATTGAGCTTCCCGCCAACATTAACCCTGTAAGGGACCTTTCAGCAACGCAGTTACCGGTGTTCATCTTCTTCGCTTGAAGGCTTACCTTTGAGGACTAATGCAAAAAATTTTCTCCTTTTTGAGCCGAGAGAGGGCAAAATTTGTGCCAATCGATAGTGTAGCAGGTAGCGCGGGTGGAACAACAATGGTGATAAGGTCAAGAGCACGGATAATAATGGTACGCCAGGGGAGCTGATACAAAGCGGTTAGGTTGAAAGAGAAACTTAATCAGAAATCAAGTCATTCCCATACCCCTAATCTGACAAAATTTATGAAAGACGCTATGAATCCGAATCCAGCAACAATACCCATGACTGAAATATACCGGAAAGAATCTCGGTAGAATTTGAAGCCAGATGGCTTCGGAAAAAGCATTGAGCGAACAAGGGCGCCCTTTGTTGTATTAAAACCTGTTCTGATCACCATAGCTAATGCGACGGCTTCGTCATCCTTAGGATCTTGCGGGCGCCTAGCTCTTATTATCCTTGTTCCGGAGAAAAGGGAATGTTTTGCGACATTTGGTTGGACCGATGGCGCACTGATGTCGAGAGAGGCAAGAGCTTCATTTGTGGTTGGGGTTTTTGCGACAGGAACGGATTCACCTAGTTCGGGTTTAGTATTGCTGTTTCGAAAAGTCGAGGGTTTGCGAACCTGTCAGCATGCTCTCATTAACGATGCAGTCTCCAGTTAGGAGTAAACAATCGCATGGAACTTGAGTCAGGGATGGATCGGAAACCTCATACACATCGCCTGGGGCTAGGTCGTGTGACTGAATAGTTCTCCCTATACATTATCAACATCTGACTCATAACACTGTTTTTAGGAAGGAGAATCTAATCGGGTTTGGAAAGAGAAACTCCTACAGAATCCACTCCTCAACACTCGGACATTACATTCGAAGTGGGAGATTTCTCTAAGACGCCGCATTGTCTGATACTCAGAGTCAGGACAGCCTTTGAAAAGTCGAGGACTTTAGAAATAGAATACCGATCTTGTTTCTATGGTCGTTGTTGTAATACTGAAGACTCGAAATAAGAAGAATACAGGCCGCATAATAATAATATTGATCCATTGACCAAAGGATCAAACTAGCAACCTGGAAGATGTAGAATGGGTGGAAAGCCTCGAAGCAGAGGAGATAAGCTGTTGTACACGACCATTAAAACAAAAAAAGAAAAGGAAAAGAGGAACTCACTTCGTCGACCATGGATTTGCGGGATACTTTTTTGCCGGATATCGATTATGTTCGAGCCCAAATATTTGTTCCCGAAAATCCCTCTCTTCCGCCGTTAACCCAACTCGCAAAGCTTTAATGCTTGTCCAAGAAGGATCTTTCCACCCGGTACACTGCAAAAATCGGTATTCGGCAGGATGGTAGTAAAAGCGAATATAGCGAAAATCCAAGAACCGTAGGGTTGAAATAACAGGGTCATACTCCTCATCAAATATGGGAGTGTCAACCTCCTTGGCCGGAGCGCCAAAGACCGTGGATAACGGGCGATCATACGGCTGGCTGACAACTTCGTGAACGGTCAATTGTGACCATTGATCCTACTTCATTTCAGTCGTGTCAATCAATTAGAAAAGGAGAGAAATATCTTACCTCGACTACGGCCCATTGACATCGGCATAATGGTGTTGGCGTGCCGATTAGTCTCATACGCCATCGGGGAAGCCATCGAAAAAGAAGGTACCCTAAACCACATGATAGGAAGCAGACTGTAAGGTATAGGAGATAGCCAGAAATACTAGTGTTGAAACCCGCGATTACCACCGTCAGATCTTCCGTTGCGACGTATATTTTCTGGCTAGTCACCTCGTCAAGGGACTGTCGTCTCACTGAACCCTCGGGAGACTCGTCTCGATGTAGCAATGGCGCATCGAAGGAATCTCTGGCAACACGGGAGTCCATTGAAGCACGGCTAGGACTTAGCGGTGCCTCCTCAATGTCGACCTCATTTCCTCCCGCATACCCACTTGCGACTTCATCTTCATCTCCAACGGCGTCCACAACTGCCCACTCCGGCACCTCCGAGGTTTCCCTGAAGTAAGTGAAACTGAGTTGCGATTCACGGCGAGATCGGCGAGGTACAAAAGAGGCAGAGCTAGAGGGGATGCTCTCTGAAACGGGCCCCGCATAGATCTATCTCAACGTCAAAATTCATTCGTTCCACTTCTCTCGTGGCAGGGAGTCAGAGGGTCCGTATACGGACCTCATCGTGCGCCATTTCAACATCAGATATGATACTAGAGCTACACATATAGTCAGTTATACGCCAGTGTATCTTGAACACGTTTTGTAATATAGCACGCACCTGCTTCTCACTGATGATCTTCGATGACCGAGAGGGGACTCCGGTCCGCCAACCCTGTCCCACTCCGCAGAAGGCTCATGTCCCGCCATGATCCTCATGTGCTTTTCACTCACTCTCAAACAATTCTATTTCCCTGGCGAACATTTTCCAACCCGGGCTTTGGTTTCTGGAGGACCTAGATAAGTCAAATTTCCGAAAGCCCAAGGTTTGCTCGTGAGAAGGCTTCCAAGGTTGCGGATAGTGATAATCACGTGAACTAGCTGTAGAACCTTCCAAGATTGGAATGCAAGCGTTTGGACACCTTTCGGGCATAATATTTTTCTAACAACTAATGTCGGGCTTTTGATCATTAAGTAAAGGATAGGGGGGTATCTCGGAAGCAATTGTCTGCTGGCACTTACTTGAGTATCTCATAGCCTCCTCTGGATTGTGTATGGGTTCAAAGTTACTACATATACACAAGTTAGATAAACGCTCCGGAAATTCGCCAGCCAAATGGACGTCTTGGGTTCCCACCAATCTACCTGCATCTAGTTATATGGTCCCGTAGCACTCATGTTCTTTGTTTTGCTCTTTACTTTACTGCGAGGTTAACTAGCATTTTGTTTATCTTTCGCTGACTCTGTGTCTGGACTGTGCCAAGCCCCCTCAACCAAAACCGCGCTAATTGTTCCCACCAAAAGGACCCCATCGGTGCGTTTCGCCGCTGAGGAAAAAAAAAACCCAAAACATATTGTCGTCCTCATCTCAATTCCTCCCTCTTCGTGACTCTCTCCTCCCATCACACCTCCTTTTCCAGCATCTCCCCAGTGCACTCTCTCTATCCCCCCAGCCTGCTCGGAAAGATGTCGGAACCCATTCGAAACAAGAAAGTGGAATTTCCCACAGCCCCGTACGCATACCCCACCTACTCCATCCCCAAACCGTTTCTGACCGCTAATCGTCGACAATCACAAACAGTACCCCCCAAAACACCCCAGCTAACAATGCTCCCATCTCCTCGCATGCCCAACAACCTGGTGTCGCCAGCATTAAAGAAGGTGCGTGGTTTGTGTTTATTCACATCCTCGTTGTGATTGAGTATTCGTCATTGTCAGCATTTTGTTATGTCAACTAACCTGAAGTCTTATGACTTGCAGAGGACCTCGACCGTGCAACGGCAGCTTCGCTCTTTGCGCAAAACCCAAAACTGATTTCCATGATCCAGGGGAGACTTGGGTCTTTGGTTGGCCGATCGTCTGGTTATGTGGAGTCTCTCCCTGCGCCCGTTCGTCGTCGTGTAACAGGCCTGAAAGGAATCCAGAAAGAGCATTCAAAACTTGAGGCGGAATTCCAACAAAAAGTCCTCGAGCTAGAAAAGGAATACTTTGCCAAATTTAAACCTTTGTACGCTAAACGTGCGACTATCGTCAACGGACAATCTGAGCCTACCGAAGACGAAGTACAGGCTGGTAAACCAGAAGATGAGGACGAAGAGCGGGATTCTAAGGCGAAGGATGAAGCAAAATCGGAAGATATTGATGTGCCTGTAGCCGCTGGTATTCCCGAGTTCTGGCTCTCTGCCATGAAGAACCATATCTCTCTTTCTGAAATGATCACCGACAGGGACGAGGAGGCATTGAAACAATTGACCGACATTCGTATGGAATATCTCGAACGTCCCGGTTTCCGCCTGATATTCGAGTTTGCTGAAAACCAGTTTTTTACCAACAAAACCATCTCTAAGACCTATTACTATCAGGAAGAAAGTGGTTACGGTGGCGATTTCATTTACGATCATGCCGAGGGCGATGAGATTGAATGGAAAGAGGGCAAGGACCTTACCGTCCGATACGAAAGCAAAAAGCAACGAAATAAAAGTAAGGATTTTGTTCAATCCAAGTGCGTCAAACATCAATATTCTAACCGTCGTTATTTATGAAATCTAGGTACCAAGCAGACCCGCGTTGTGAAGGTCAAGGTTCCCACAGATTCGTTCTTCAATTTCTTCTCCCCACCAAAAGTGCCAGCAGGTGGTGACGATGACGCGGCATCCGATATTGAAGAGCGACTGGAGTTGGACTACACTCTTGGTGAGGACATTAAGGAGAAACTCATTCCCCGAGCCGTCGACTGGGTTCACCGGAGAAGCTCTTCAATTTTGAGGAATACGATGAGGGAGATGGACATGGGACGATTTCGATGACGATGATGAGGATGGACGACGACGACAACGACGACGACGATGATGACCGGAGAACGGAGGGGAGAAATGGGATGACTAAACCGATGAGGAGGTAGGAAAACTCGAGATTTCTATTCCAATTCCAAGAATACCTAGAGCTAACTCAGATATACCAGGACGATGGAACGAAGCCCAAGAAAGAGGCTGCGGAATGCAAGCAGAGCTAGAGAAGGGCTTTTCTTTCTCTTTCTTTTCTTTTTCTTCATAAAAATAGTTTGCCTTGTGCTTCTGGGAGTCCGTTTCCCCTCCCTTTTTTATCAATTTTAAACCACATGTTACCAACCTGTTTGTGTTTATTCTTCCCCCCCTTCTCTCTCTCTCTCTCTTTCTCTCTCTTTCTTTCTACTATGCTCCATAGTTCATGTCTATGTGCAATTTTCCCAGTTTAAGTTCCTTTCTTCTTTTTATTGCGTTATGCACCGAGATTGAGCCTAATAATACATATATAATATGGACAATAGCATCCGTCCTTCTTCTTACTTCGTTTCTTTGCACTCCCTTCTTTCCGTCTGTTGCCCATTACCATTCCTAACCCCCCTATCTTTGAAAGGAAACACACATAGCGCCGCCTCTGCCGCTATTCTTTCTGGTATGTGTGGTTGGTCTGTCATGTATTTATGATAGCTAGGGATAAATTTCCGGTACTTGGCTGTCTGAGACAGATAAAAACCATGTTTTCCCCTCAATACTCTACTTATTACACACCTCACCCTATCCTATCCATTTTACGATCGTTTTCAATAGAGTTCTGGGCCAACAGAACCCAACGAAATTCATTATTTGAGCTGCTTCTTTTCTTTTTTTTTCTTTAATCTGGGGGATTCTTTTTCTCAGTAATAGAATAAATTAAGCAATGAAATTTGTAATATCACCTACTCGTTTCTGCTAATATGGTAGTTAGCTTTAACAAATAAGTTTATGTATAAATAAGGTTATATCAACATGGAGGGATACATTTCAATTTGATGAATGTGCACATGTACAGTACAATGTATGATGCAAATAATGAAACAATAAACGCAGGTCTTTGGAGCAAAATCTCAAACACAATGCTATATTTTTGAAACAACGATCGTCCTGTTCCCAAACATCTCCCAGCTTAGGCTCGTGTGGGAATCACGTGGCTCTCCACTCCGTGCCACGGAGGCTCGAAACTCTCCCGCTGGAACCACCACAGCACTGCTCAGGGGCAATCCCAGCTCGCTAAAACACCCCAACCTTAACAACAGGCTTGCTCATTTGGCCTGCTGCCCCCTGACTGTCGTTTTCGTTTTTGCTTGCTTGTCTATCCGTCTGTCTGGAAACCCTGGCGGTTTTTGGTTCTCCAGCACCATCTCGGCAATCTTTCTTTTTTTTTTTTTGAGGGGACCCTCTCGAATCAGACCCGCGTGCAACTGCAATTGCCTTGGGCTGCACACCGTTTGCTGGCCTTTCTCACGGCGAACCCGTTTCACATTAATCTCTTGTTATCCTGTTGGTGTCGTCGTTTTGGCCTCGATTTTGAATGCGGGAACGCGAAGTGTCATACTCAATCCATCATCAGTCTTGCACCGCGGGCATTTCGAATTTCTGGATAAAACAACTCCGGTGCTCGGTACAGAAAGCGTATCTAACGATCTGTTCGTGTTGTGGTGTTGGAGTTGTAGTTTGCAAATATGGTTCACATATTCAACGTTGGTACCCGAGCATGGCAGCCGGACCCGACAGAAGGATGGGTAGGCTCTGAGCTTGTTGAGAAGTTGGTGGATGGGGACAAAGTCGTTCTGGTCTTTTCCCTGGAAAACGGAGAGGTTAGCATGCTTCCCATTTCCATTGAAGCTCTGTACATATATATTCGTGTTTATGATTGTACAACTTTACACCTGGAAATATCACTGACAAAAATCCCATTTTTCCTCGCCAAAAAATAACAGACCAAGACAATCGAAACGACAGAAGCTGAATTGCAGCTGGACAACAATGGATCCCTTCCGCCGCTAATGAATCCATCCATGTTGGAGGCCAGTGAGGACCTGACGAATCTATCCCATTTGAATGAACCAGCTGGTACGTTTGGTGTCGCGATATCTCCATACTTGGAGATCTATTCCTCTCTGACGGATCTGCTATATAGTGCTACAAGCCATCAAGCTCCGATATGCTCAAAAGGAAATTTATACATACAGCGGTATTGTTCTCATCGCAACGAATCCATTTGCTCGTGTCGATTCGCTCTACGTCCCGCAGATGGTTCAGGTATATGCCGGGAAACAGCGGGCCACACAAGCTCCTCATCTTTTTGCTATTGCTGAGGAAGCATTCTCGTGAGTAAATATCCGTCTACCTGTTGATGCTGATCTAGTGTCTATTTTCTGATTTCGGAAATACACAAATGTAGTGATATGTTGAGAGACGGCCGAAATCAAACGATCGTTGTGTCCGGCGAATCCGGAGCAGGAAAGACTGTGAGCGCGAAATATATCATGAGATATTTTGCCACTAGAGGGACTCCCAACCAGGGATCATACAATGCGGGAAGGGCGGATTCAATCAGTGAGACAGAGGAGCAAATTTTGGCAACAAATCCGGTCATGGAGGCGTTCGGAAATGCAAAGACTACACGTAACGACAATTCTTCCCGATTCGGAAAATACATTGAGATTATGTTTGACGACAAGACAAATATTATTGGCGCGAAAATAAGAACATATCTCCTTGAGCGTTCAAGACTTGTCTTCCAACCTCTGAAAGAGAGAAATTACCATATTTTCTACCAACTAGTTGTTGGAGCTACGGACTCGGAACGGCAAGAGTTGGGCCTCTTGCCCATTGAAGAATTCGAGTATCTGAATCAAGGAGGTGCTCCAATGATCGATGGGGTTGACGATAAAGCCGAATTTGACGCCACAAGGAAATCACTTACGACAATAGGCGTAGCAAAGGAGACCCAGACTGATATATTCCGCATCCTAGCCGCTCTCCTACACCTAGGAAATGTTAAAATTCAGGCCACTCGAAGTGATTCTTCTCTTTCTTCCACGGAACCGTCTCTTGTGCGCGCATGCGAGATGCTGGGTATAGAAGCGGGCGAGTTCTCAAAATGGATTGTGAAAAAGCAGCTTATCACTCGCGGCGAAAAAATTACATCGAATCTTACCCAGCAACAGGCTGTAGTTGTCCGAGATTCCGTTGCGAAATTCATTTACTCAAGCTTGTTCGATTGGTTAGTGGAAACCATTAACCGCGGGCTAGCTACAGAAGATGTGTTAAACAGGGTAAATTCCTTCATTGGAGTTCTAGATATTTATGGTTTCGAACATTTCGCCAAAAACTCCTTCGAACAATTTTGCATCAATTATGCCAACGAGAAGTTGCAGCAAGAATTCAATCAGCATGTGTTCAAACTCGAGCAGGAAGAGTATGTCATGAAGAAATCGATTGGTAATTTATTGATTTCTCAGACAATCAACCATGCATTGATCTTATTGAAGGAAAGCTCGGAGTCCTGTCCTTGCTGGATGAAGAGTCTCGGTTACCAATGGGCTCTGATGATCATTTCGTACAAGCTGCATCACCCACTTTGGGTCAATAAACAAAAGTTCTACAAGAAACCTCGATCGGTAAGTCTGCCTGCACTGTGTGCCATACGCCGTCGATGTCACGTATGAATCTGATGGATTTATTGAAAAGAACAGGGACACTGTTCCGGATGAGCATATGGAAATACTCCGTAAATCCTCCAACGGCTTTGTGAAAGCCGTTCTCGAAGCAGCATCCGCTGTACGTGAGAAGGACTCCGCGGCAGTGTCCTCGCGCCCAGTTGCAGCACCAGGGCGGAAGATCGGTGTTGCAGTCAATCGCAAACCTACGCTTGGCGGCATCTTCAAGTCATCTTTGATTGAGCTTATGAACACCATCAACTCGACTGATGTTCATTATATTCGCTGTATAAAACCTAATGAGGGCAAGGAAGCGTGGAAGTTTGAAGGGCCCATGGTTCTTAGCCAGTTGAGAGCGTGTGGTGTACTTGAAACGGTTAGGATAAGCTGCGCTGGCTACCCGACCCGCTGGACATACGAAGAATTTGCTCTCCGCTACTACATGCTCTGCCACTCTTCTCAATGGACGTCTGAAATTCGTGACATGGGTCATGCAATTTTGCGAAAAGCTCTTGGCGATGCCAGCCATCAGCAAGATAAATACCAGCTCGGCTTGACAAAGATCTTTTTCCGAGCAGGCATGCTTGCTTTCCTTGAGAATCTCCGCACTTCGCGGTTGAATGAATGTGCAACAATGATCCAGAAGAACTTGAAATGCAAGTACTATCGCCGCAGATACCTTGAGGCTCGCGAGTCTATCCTTACTACACAAAGTGTGATCAGAGGGTTCTTGGCGAGACAGCGCGCCGAGGAGATTCGTTGTATTAAAGCCGCCACAACAATTCAAAGAGTTTGGCGTGGTCAGAAGGAGCGAAAACATTATGTCAGTATTCGGAACAATATCGTTCTTTTCGAGTCCGTTGCGAAAGGTTACCTTTGCCGGCGCAACATCATGGATACCATCCTTGGAAATGCAGCCAAGACCATTCAGCGTGCATTCCGATCCTGGCGTTCAATCCGTGCTTGGAGACAATACCGCAAGAAAGTCATTATTATTCAGAATCTTTACAGAGGAAGAAAGGCACGGCTTCTGTACAAGAAGTTGCGTGAAGAGGCAAGGGATCTTAAACAAATATCTTATAAACTAGAAAACAAGGTCGTTGAACTTACTCAATCCCTTGGGACTCTTAAGCGAGAGAACAAGACTCTTACAACACAACTCGAGAATTATGACAGCCAGCTCAAATCCTGGAGAAGTCGACACAATGCACTGGAAGCTCGCAGCCGAGAGCTACAAGCCGAGGCGAACCAAGCTGGTATTGCCGCTGCACAGTTGACTGCCTTGGAAGAAGACATGAATAAATTGCAACACAACCATGCCGAGGCATTGGCCACCGTCAAGCGACTACAGGAAGAAGAAAAGGTGTCGCGCGAATCTCTCAAGGTGGCAACTGCCGAGCTTGAAAAACTGAGACAAGCCAATGCTGACCACGAAGTCGAGAAAGAATCCCTTCGCCAGTTAATCACTGAATTACAGGATGAACTAGAGCTTGCTAAGAGGGCTGTACCTGTCAATGGGGTTAGTGGAGATCTTCAGAACGGGGTCACCTCTCAACCTGGTATTACTGGGTTAATCAATCTGGTTTCATCCAAGAAGCCGAAGCCGAAGAGACGGAGTGCTGGCACGGAGAAGATAGACGTCGATCGGTTCAGCGGTGCTTATAACCCACGGCCAGTATCGATGGCTGTGCCTAGCGCTGGCCGCCGTTCCAATCTATCTGGTTCTACTTTTGCCCCAGGAGTGGACTCTATTGAAATGGAACTGGAGACGTTGTTATCTGAAGAAGACGAGCTCAACGACGAAGTTACGATTGGTCTTATCCGCAACCTTAAAATTCCTCTTCCTGGCTCTACTCCACCACCAACCGAGAAAGAGGTTCTCTTCCCCTCATACCTTATTAATCTTGTTACGTCCGAGATGTGGAATAATGGCTTTGTCAAGGAATCCGAACGCTTCCTTGCTAATGTAATGCAATCTATTCAGCAAGACGTCCTGCAGCATGAAGGTGAAGATGCAATTAACCCTGGCGCGTTCTGGCTTTCCAACGTTCACGAGATGCTATCCTTTGTTTTCCTGGCTGAGGATTGGTATGCGGCTCAGAAAACCGATAGTTACGAATACGATCGTCTTTTGGAAATTGTGAAACATGATCTAGAGAGCTTGGAATTCAATATATACCACACTTGGATGAAAGTTTTGAAACAAAAACTTTACAAGATGGTTGTCCCCGCAATTATCGAGTCGCAATCACTTCCAGGATTCGTTACCAATGAAACTAACCGCTTCCTCGGGAAACTCCTCCCATCTAACACCCCTGCTTATAGTATGGACAATCTCTTGAGCCTTCTTAACAATGTATACAAGGCGATGAAGGCGTACTATCTTGAGGACTCTATCATCTTGCAAACAGTCAATGAGCTACTCCGTCTTGTCGGCGTCACGGCATTCAACGATCTCCTAATGAGAAGAAATTTCTTGTCCTGGAAGCGTGGTCTACAGATCAATTACAATATCACTCGGATTGAGGAATGGTGCAAGAGCCATGACATGCCGGAAGGAACCCTGCAGCTCGAACACCTCATGGTAAGTTCATGGTTTCTCTGGCGAATGTGGATTTTCGGCTAATGAATCCCCTATTTTAGCAAGCGACGAAATTGCTTCAGCTCAAGAAGGCAACTCTCAACGATATCGAGATCATTCAAGATATTTGCTGGATGTAAGTAAATCGTCGTTCCCACCATAGCCCTTGCTACATAATTCAAGGTTCTAATAGTATTTCTGCAATAGGCTCTCGCCAAATCAAATTCAAAAGCTCCTCAACCAGTACCTGGTCGCCGACTACGAACAGCCTATTAACGGCGAAATCATGAAAGCTGTTGCCTCTCGCGTCACTGAGAAGAGTGATGTCCTCCTCTTAACCGCTGTTGACATAGAAGATAGCGGGCCCTACGAAATCGCCGAGCCACGCTCAATTAATGCTTTGGAAACATATACCCCATCATGTAAGATCTATATCTACACATACCCAGTGCAAGGCACTACAATGATGATTTGAGCTATACTAACATAAAACAATTAGGGCTCCAAACACCCCGTCTAAAACGCCTTGCAGAGATTGTCTCCATACAAGCAATGGCACAGCAAGAGAAGCTTGACATGGCTGATGGCCCCGACGCCCCCAGCGATTCCTCATAAATAAAATAGCGACGCATTTCATCTTCATTTCCCCCGCGTGCTCAATTGGTCATCCATTGTGTGTATCTATCCTTAATAGTATTTGGGAGCCCGCCTCGATTATGGTGATTCAATTGTATCCATCTACTCTCCCAAATTCGGCGTCTGAGTCGCTGCCCGCTCTATAGACCTTGGATGAGTGGAAGCGATTTTCAAAGACCGCTCCCTCCGTCCGTTGCTCATTGAATATTATTTATCTTTCTTGTTTCGCCGTTCGGCCTCTCACCGCGCCTTTTAGCAAACCCGGTGTTTCTCGTTTTTCCCTCGTTTAAATTCTACTTGGTATTGTTTTGTTTGCTGTGAGGAATTTGTCTACGTCCATTTCCTTTTTCAATTCCACAAAACTCAATCGAAACCCCACCGTTCTCCTGTACCCTAATATAATTCTTACTCCACTTGTGTTATGGTCTCCTGCTAGTGTTGTTGCTATTCGTCTCCCCTGATGCCCTACAGACAAATCAACAGCAAACTCACACCCGCCTCCCCCATCAATGCGCTAGAAGATATACTCTCTCAACTGGACTCCGTATATAATTTTGCTAGCGTTGTTTCGCATTATTTTCTAAGAAATTCTTTGAGTTGATGTGGTTGATGTAAACCTAATTTTGCCTTTTTTTTTTTTTTGGATGCTTTGGAGTGGCAGGCAGGGAATCTCGGGCGTGAAAAGTACTAATAACAACGGGATTCCAGTTTCTCTTTTATTTTCTGTTAGTCCTTATATCAATCAAGCCAGATCTACCCCATTTTGTTTACGGGATAGCGTATATATAATGTATTCGAGATCCCATTTTGCCAGCCTAGCCGAAATTACATAGATAGCGAGATGTTTATTGTTAGATTCTAGGAAAACACTCATTCCCTAATTCAACTAGTTAACTTATACTAATTTTGAATTTTCCTCACTTACGAGATCACAGTTGAGAGATGCAATGATGTCATGGGTGGGTAAGAAGATTCTTGGCAACGCTTTTTCGATAAATAAACGTATCTTCATCTGATAAGAGTTTGAAATCTCCCAGACCAATTGTTCTCTTTCTTTCTCGAATTTTTAACAAAGTACACTGTAGCACATTGCTCACACAACAACCCCCCTCCCAGCGAGTATTTATCCAAAACAAGACAAACAAAATTAACTCCGGAAGAAAACATCTGGCCCACCCTCCACTTAACCAATATCACTTAGCGGATAATCCGATCACCATCTCTGCCCCTCCATCATGAAAACAATCAACTTCATCACAGGCAACAAAAACAAACTAGCCGAAGTCCAAGCTATTCTAGGGGATACCATAGAAGTGCAGAATCGGGCTATCGATGTGCCTGAGATACAGGGTTCGATTGAGGAGATTGCAAAAGAGAAATGCCGTAAAGCAGCGGAGACGGTATGTGCAGGAGTTTGATTTTTTATTATGGTCAATGAATATGTCGGAGATAGATTTATTTCAAATGATCTAATATACCACCTTTTTGGATTTTTCCTCTATCACATTGGGATGGTTTGATTTGATTTGATTTGATTTGATTTGATTTGATTTTTTTTTTTTTTTTTTTTTTTTTTAATAAAATAAACATTGCAAATACAGGCCACCTAGCTAAATTCTGGGTGATTTTGAAATGGATAGGTACAAGGGCCAGCGTTGACGGAGGATACAGCTCTGGAATTCAATGCATTAAAAGGGCTGCCGGGGCCATATATGTAAGGAGTTTTCCTTCTGTCCTTTTCGACTTCATCCTTATCAAGCACCAAGCAACGTCCCTTTTGATATCCCTGTGTCCCTTATATACATGTGCACACTCTATAAAACAGACGATTACGCTGGGGCGGTGAGGAATTTCAAGAAATTTGAAACTGACAACAAAGTTGTAGCAAGTGGTTTCTCGAAGCCCTAGGTCACGACGGGCTTAATAAGTTGTTGGATCCATATGAAGACAAATCCATCGTAGCAGTGTGCACGTTTGCGTTTTCCAGTGGACCAGGTGCGGAGCCAATCATTTTTCAAGGAAAGACTGAGGTATTGTTATCATTCTGCTTCTCAATCCGAACCGTCTAAGAAATTGTTGATATAGAGGCCCAGTAGATCGTGATTTCGTCCTGACATGTGAATTTTCCTTATGGTAGGGTCGAATGGTCCCAGCCAGGGGCCTGGCGACATTCGGTATAACCCCGCTTACCCAATAGGGCCGTCACATCCCCTTCCCTTTTTAAACCAGCGAACAAAGGATTGAATGAGCTGACCATGATTGCACCGCGCGTAGGTTGGGATCCCATATTCGAGTATGAGGGGAATACGTTCGCAGAGATGGACAAGGACGAAAAGGTAGGGAGGGAAAAAGGAGTCCAACCATGTCTACCCAACGCTGGATTGTCAGAAAATATATCTGACCGTATTGACGCTGAGTGTTTGCAACAATCTAGAACCTTATCTCCCATCGATACAAGGCGCTTGCGAAGTTGAAGCAATGGCTCGCGGAGACATATCCTTGATATTCTGCCAAATATCTTAGAACTTTAGGAGGCGAAAAGAGGTTCTATTCAGCCGGAGCTTTCCACACGAGCCTTTTTCCAAGAATCTATCCAAGCTTCGATACGCGCGCAATTACTTTCAATGTCCTCATCATTCTCGCTCGTCAATTCAACAACGATCTCCTCATCGTATGACTCCCTAGCCTCTTGGAGGAGTACATCGAATATTTCCACGTCAAGATTCTCCTGCAATTTGAGTTCCGAGTAGCCTCTGTGATTAACCGCAACCAATAAATAAATAAACTCATTAGTCCTTCTATCCCTTTCTAACGATCTTCCATATACTTGTGAGGAAACAGAGGGCACAATAAAATTCAGCTCACCTGGCGGCAAGCCGGTCATATAATATAGAAGTAGAATTGCACCGGATAACCACGACTAGGTCAATCCAAGACTTGGGGAAAAGGTCGCAGGCATGCCAATCAATAAGATACCCGCCCTTTGGTACATCCTTTTCAATGGCATCGAGGAGCTACACCACCGCAAACGCATTTTCACATTAGCCCTATATCCTCGCCCTTACTTGCATCGAGAGTAGATATCATAAAAAAATTGTAAGAGAAGCACGTCGTATACATACCTTATCATCATCCACAATATAACTTTGAAATGTATCGTCATATCCTTCATGGCAATTGTGCTCCTTCACTACCTGGTTAATTGACAGGTGTCGCAGGCCAGTTTCCTGAGCTAACTGCTCGCAATGGACAGTTTTGCCTACGCCAGGCGTGCCAGTGATGATAATATTAGGGAGTGTCCTCATTTTTGGTTTGCGAGTGCGCGCGGCGGATGATAAAGTTAGATGTAGGAAAGGGAGAAGGACAAGGAATGTGCGGGAGATATTGCGATGCTGAAAAGAAAATAATATAAAACTGTTTGGGCGTAATTTGTCCGATATTTGATACAGAATCACGTGTAGATTACAGGCTAAATTTAAAATTTACGCTGTATGAGTCAATACACAAGGAACTTTCGACTCGATCTTTGAGCGTCATCGGTGGAAATACACCAAACTAAAACGCCGAATCTAAGGGATAACCTTTACATGCGTGAATATAGGAAAACAAGACTCAAACGAAAACTCAAAATGGAAACCCCCCGGATAAATAATTTATAAATCAATACGTTGCAACCGTCAATGACCTGAAACAAGCATGACAAACATTCTCTCAAAGAGATCATTGCCTTAGTGGTGCGGGGGAAGTATAATTGGAGGTGGAAAAATATGCAGTGTTAGCCAGCGCGCCCTTATTTTTCTGGCTCCAATGGAATCTCCCATCTCATTGATGGAGACAACCTATTTTACCTTTGTTAGTGGTAAATTCCCATTAATACACCTGGAAAAGTATATATATATGTATATATATAAAGGGGGGAAAGAAAGGAGATCAACTCACTTGAGAATTTCAAACTCCTTGTGCTTTTGGAGGTAGCCGGGACCCCGCCGGTACGCCTTTATAAGGCAACGTGGATCCTGTGGCCTCGCTCGGCTGTTGCCAATAAGTCTCTCAATTGCGGGTGACGTTTTGAACATTGGGTCGAAGACGAGGAGGTTGGGGCTTCCGCTCTTACGTATTTCGAAACCAACGATTGTCAGAGAGTGCCCTAACATTTTGCCAAAGCATTAATATATTAGTATGAAAACTTCTAGTACGGATATGTTATCGACGCTGCTTCTGCTGTGGCCTGGATACCTGGGTGCTGGAGATAGATAGGCGGTAACTCTGTTTGGTTTACCCTTTCGCCATTTGTCGGGCAGGCCTGGAGGAAATATGCTAATATATCATCAAGAAGAGCTTGGTAAGCAGAAATATCTTGTGTAGTACCGAAGGCGCCGGCCTCGCACCTAGCCAAATGGGTCAGATTACTCGGTCAAAAAAATGACAGCCGGCTGGTGGAATTGGGTACATACTTAATCCCCAAACTAAGAAAAAGGGCTTGAGCCTGATCATGAATCAGTAAAAACATGCATTATCACTATCCACCGTTACTCAGCCATTTTCTTGTCGAAATATTTAAATACCTCGGAAGTCCCAATATATTTCCTTGTTTCCTTAATCCCCCCTGTTTCTATTTGCGCATTACTGTTAAAACCCAAGTCCCAGGCTTGCTCAATAAGGTCCTGTAACCGCAAGATTGTAGGGAGCCTTCCAGGAAATTGTTCGTAGCCATCCGCACGGGTATCCTGGATATGGGAGACCAGCATCTGGATATTTCTATACCCGCAAAAGCCACCTTCTTTAGGCATCTTGAATACATGTCGGACGGTGGGGTGGCAGAGGAATACCTGCTCTACTGTTTCATCTCATTCGCAAAGCCGAGCAAGAACCGGGGATAGATTTGACGTCTCGTTAGCCACATGGTCAACCCTGCGGAGAGTACCATCTGCTTGAATCTGGTTAAATACCGGGGACTTTTGGC
>NW_001813981.1:3535154-3545920 GCF_000149585.1 Histoplasma mississippiense | reverse complement strand
CTCGGATTCACACTTGGAAACCACGCCACCAGATGCGGTCTTCAAAAGCCATTTCTTCAGCTATATGAAGGTCCAGATGACTTGAAAGCTCAGCGGTAGAGATAATTTCGCCGCAGCCATGAGGGCAGTCAACGTAGCCGCTGAGTGGATCATCATCATTGGCAACGGGCCCTGTATAATCTATGGGGGAATCCTTTTTGTCAGTGTTGCTTTGATTCAAATCCTGAGCACTAGCCCAGGGCTCCTCGATCGCAATGAACGGAGATGTTCCATTTTCAGGATGGCAAAGCTCTACATGTTGAGTTAGGAAATAAGGATCAGAATCAGAAAAATCACAGAATGGACAGGGCAGGATATCGATTTCCGTGCCGCCCTGAGCCATCAGAAATAAGCTCTTGGAAAACCAGGGGGGGAGGGGGTCCGGGTCATCGAAATATTGCCCAGAGACAAAGCGCCAAACAGGCCCTTTAATCAAGATGATGGAAATTAAATAGGCTGAAAGTCCCCTTCCTGCATTGGTTGTTCTCTCCACGCTGCAGCTACACACGTTGCGACTGCGGCTGGTGAAGGGACAAGGGAGCGGATGTTGGAGTCGATAATCGATGACAGCAGTCACATCCAGCCAGTGATTGGCTCTTGATTATTAGCCCTGTAGAGTTTAATGCTAGCCATATCTGATTTAGCGTAATATAACTTCCGCTCGTAGCAGATTTCAACTTCTGCTTCTTCCTCCTCCTCCTCCTCCTCCTCCTCTTTATACTCGTACGCAAGCGGAGCTTATGACGAGTCCTTGTGTGATGTTAAAATACAGGCGAGTTGGTTATAGAGGAGGAACGCTCGTGTGGAAACATGCCAAGAATATAACAAGAATATAACAAGAACATAGGAAATTAAATGAAAGACAGGATTTAGTACATGAAATACGGGTTCCCAGCAGGAACAACAAGCAAATTCACAGATGTAAAGTCCGCCAAAATGGTACCTCTCCACCTTTTAAGAAGGCAACAACAAATACGGACTTGGCGGTGCAGGATTCTTCTAATGTTATCTTATCGTTATCTTCTGAAGATAAAGAAAAAGAAAGGACTTAGGCTGGCGGCTCAGTGTTGGATCTTAGCCTGAATTGCGTGATCCACCGTCGCCGTCTGTGGAAAAAAAAGTCGGTTTTTAAAACTAACTACGGACACACACTCCCACTGACTAACTAATTAAATGGGATTGGGTTTCGAGTGCTGATTATTCCAATCCCTTATGAATCCTCTCTACTCACTACTCCACAGCCCTGCTACTACATAGCTGGTAGCTAGACCTGCATTCCGTAGGTTTATTTTTACCTGAGAATGGATTTAAGAATCTCATTGAAAAATCTCAAGAACATGGCGCCCTAGTTTATACATTCAATTGAGATTGAAGCAGTTGATTCCACCCACATATAGCAAATCTTATAAAGCGTTTTGCAAAGAACTTCGCAGAGTCGAAAAATGAAGAATCTGAGTAGATGGTGTGGATGCCATTTTCTCACTTCTCGATGGATGAAAATTATGTAGAAGCTATTCCCTATATGAACTAGTAGCGGTGTGATTATTAGAAGTTTGTGTGTTTGTGTTCTTTGGTATGGTCTGTTAGGAGCTTATTTTTTCATCAATTTACAAAACCATTTTAATTCTGCTCAATGTTCTTTTATTAATCCTTTTTGACTCAGCGCCCTATGAAGACCCCTTATAATTTCTCGTCCTTCGGCTTTCCTTCCCCAATTCAAAACCCTCGTCTCTTAAGCTCTCGTACATTTATACCTCTCCTGGTTAGAACACAGAGCAAACCCAAGGCTTATGCCTTTTGCTTCGTCCTCCCCTCTTGTCACGCACGATGAGTTTACTCTCACACCTGGGCGTAAATGGAATCGACAACGTCCCTCTCACCAATGGTATAACAGCTCATCCTACAGAATGGGTTGTCCAGAAGTTTGGAGGTACCAGCGTGGGGAAATTCGCCGTTGATATCGTGGATCGTGTCATATAGTACGATTGCCCCTCTTTTCAAGTATTGTGCATCCTCCCATTTTTTTTCCTTCTGCATAATCGGATTAACGCTCTGCCTTTTCTACCTATAGTCCTAGTACTCTAACCCATAGAGTTGCTGTCGTCTGCTCAGCCAGAAGCAGCTCATCCAAAGCGGACGGGACGACCAATCGGTGAGTCATTCCATGTACAACCGCCACCGGATGGCATACACATTTGGAGACCCAGCTTTGCTTCAATGAGCCTGAAAAGTGACATCTATCCCTTCTAGACTACTTCGCGCCGCTCGCGAAGCGGGGGGAACTATGAAATCTACGTATTATGTTACCCTCGTTGATGCCGTCCGACATGAACATGTCCAAGTTGCTCAGGACCTTCTCCGAAACCCAGAACTAAAGGAACAATTGATTAATGCAATCGAAGACGAATGCACGCACACCCTCAAAATCCTCGAAGCTGCTCAAACCCTTGGGGAAATAACTGCAAAGTGTGTGGACAAAGTGATAAGCACTGGAGAGAAGCTAAGTTGTCGCATAATGGCAGCATTGCTGGAGGATCACGGTGTTGAGTCGGAATACATCGATCTATCAGACGTGATTTATTTTGCGACAAGTACCCAGTCACTCGACCAGACGTTTTATGACCGCCTGGTTGTCGTGCTGGCCGAAAAGATTGAGGCATGTGGAAGTAAAGTACCCGTGATCACAGGCTATTTTGGGCCAGTGCCTGGTGGCTTGCTGGACAAGATCGGCCGAGGCTATACTGACCTCTGCGCCGCGCTTGTCGCAGTGGGTATCAACGCACATGAGCTTCAGGTCTGGAAGGAGGTAGACGGTATTTTCACAGCTGATCCGCGAAAAGTACCAACGGCGCGGCTTCTCCCGGCGATTACACCCGCAGAAGCTGCAGAATTGACATTCTACGGTTCTGAGGTGATCCACCCTTTCACTATGGAGCAGGTCATTCGCGCACGAATCCCCATCCGGATAAAAAATGTTATGAAGCCCAGGGGCAAGGGTACAGTGATTTTCCCAGACCCCGCAGAACTAAACAAGACAGCACTAGGCCATGAACCAAAGATCTTCCGTACGCGGAGTCCCAGCATACTTTCACAGGATCAGCAGGGCCCAAAACGACCGACTGCAGTAACAGCCAAACACAAGATCCTCGTCATAAATGTCCATTCGAACAAGCGATCATTATCTCATGGGTTTTTCGCCGGAATTTTTTCTGTGCTGGATAAATGGCGACTCTCAATCGATCTAATATCCACGAGCGAAGTGCACGTGTCCTTAGCGCTCCATTCCGAACTGCCATTACTGAACGGCGTTGGCCAGGACGAGTACCAGATTATCGACGAAGACCTAAGAGGCGCCATCCAGGACCTCCGTCGGTATGGTACGGTGGATATCATTCCGCAGATGGCGATTCTAAGTCTCGTGGGACGGCAGATGAAGAACATGGTTGGCATCGCGGGACGCATGTTCTCGACGCTGGGGGAGCACAACGTCAACATCGAGATGATTTCGCAGGGTAACTACCCTCTTCTCCACGATATTTGGGTTCTGGTACCACATCTCCCTTTGTGGACATAACTAACTTTTCCTGTTTCAAATACCAGGTGCCAGTGAAATCAACATATCCTGCGTAATTGAAGAGAGAGACGCAGATCGCGCCATTAACATCCTCCACACAAACCTCTTTACCTTCCTCGATTGAAGCAAAACCACTCCGTCCGACCCCTTCTCCAACAAAGGGGTGACTGCAACCACCAGAGGGCCTTTCCAACATGCCTCATGAAATGAATCTTTACGATACCTGTGCTACTCACGTACTTCCCATTAATTTATATTCTACGGATTTATTTTCTTTTTCTGCAACGAGCAAATATGCATGGAAAAAAAATTGCATGATACCAAGCACTCCAACGTGAATGTTTTCTAGATATTTCTTACTCATTTTGGCCAGTTCCGATTCCAACAACCGGGTATACAGGCCGAAAACCTACGCCTCCACCTACACAACCATACGCACGCTATTATAGAAAGTTATTTCTTCTTCTTCTTTCTGTTTAGGGTTTTGGGAAAGCAACGCGCGGGAACATGAAATAACGCGTCTGGCGTTTCACATTATTTTATTCTTCTTTCTGGGATGTGGGAGGGGGGGACATTATATAGCATGGCATAAGGATTAAATTCTCACAGTTGGGATGGGTTGAGATTGCCGACCAAAGAGAGGCGGGGGACGGATGGGAGCGAGAGCGCCCGTGTCCAACCACGGTTAATAGTTTTGCGCAAAACGAACACGCTTCGATACGAACGCGACGTGATTTTTCCTCATGATTTCCTTCAAATTTTTCCTATTTCGACTGTTGAGTGGACATCGCTGGACGGAAATGAAGGTGAACGGGGCAGAAAGGAGCGGATTGGATTGGGTTCGATTGGATTCATGTTCCGCTGGCTCTCGATACCTTGGTTCTGGACTACATTACATTGGGAAGCCGGTGCACCACCTCCGAAAGAATCCTCAGGAACTCAAGAATGGCAGGGCTCTGGGTATACTGAGTCGAACTAGATGGATACAAAACCACCTACCATCAAAGCGAAAGGTTTTTGGCCCTTTAGCCTGATTCACAAAAGTAATTTTTACAAGTTACGAGTGAAAAGGAAAGGAAAAGCGCCAAAAGGCTCTCCAACGGGGAAGCAGTGAAGGAATTTCGGAAAGAAAACGAAACAGCAAGGAGACGAAAAAAAAAAAAAAAAAAAGCCCCGAAGCCCACGAACTGCAAGTTCGCATTGTTTTTATTTCTCTTTTTTTTTTTCAGTTCTGCCCTGCTTCTCTAGAAAGAATCTCGAGAAGTGGTGAACGTGCGCAACCCAGTTACCAAAGGGTGCATTTCAACTTCCATCTTTTATTCTTCTTCTTCTGCTTCTTTCTTCTTCCTCCTCAACCCTTCCCATCGTTTTCGTCTCTTTCTCCCCTCTCTCTCTATGTGTGGATTGGTTCTTGGGAGGAAGATGGGGAACTAGGCTCTAATACTTGGGCTAGTTTCAAATGTATATCCATTTCCGATTCACTGACTGAATTTTGCGAAACGAAAAGTAATAGAAAGCGCAAATAAAAGAGCGGTGATTAAGTTTTTCCTTGTCTTGTTCTGCTTATTCCTGTCCGCGTTTACGAGGCATTGGCGAGTCGCTTCCTCATAGTAGTTGCTGGTTTCCCCCCTCCCCTTCACTTCATCAATACTGTACATAGACTACTGCAAGATTTTCAACCATTTAAAAAGATTTGTTTGTTTACGTTGTGCAAGAACTCCCGAAGGGATATTTCGGTAGATCAACAAAGTCAAAAGTAACGGAGAATTAAAAAAATAAAAAATAAATAAAGGGAAAAAACCAACAACGGCCAACCAACCGTTTCAAATCGCAGCCATTTCCTCAGCCTGGTTGGCGAACAACGCCTTTTCCCTCTGCCACCAGCGCTCGGGAGGAATCGCCATTGGTAGCGAGAAGAATGACAAAGCAACATTTTCGCGCCAGCCAAGACTCAGGCGCCGCGAGAAAGTTTCAACCAAGCCGACCTCCTAGGATCAAGGACCTGCCAGGCTTAGCGTGGGCGATGTGTATGGCTCTACGCTGTAAGTGTATCTTGGCTGGGGTAATCTGGGTTCTGGCCATTACATGGAGTACATGGAGGAGCGTGAAATATAAAAAATGAAAGATCAATACGGAGTACGCCGTACAGAACGCGTACTGAACCTCAAATGACTGCAGAAAATTAACAGATCAAGAGTTTGGTCAAGCTTCAGGCACCAAACTTTTAGCTTGATAAAGTTGAAGTGGAGAATGGACAGAAGGATGGCACATCATCATGATCATCATCCCCACCTCCCATTCATGGTCGTCGCACTGCTCACGATCGTTGTCGTCGAGGACTGTTCGAGTATGTGGTTGTGCCGCTCAGAGCCAGAAGGAAGGGAGAGCCACGTAAAGGATGAGGGATATTCAGTCAAAACATTTTGCTGATTTCATCGTCGCGGTGGTAGAGCTCCCTGGTGTTGTAGATGGATGCTCCTCCAACAGAGGCTCCTCAAAGGGTCACCTAGGTACAGGGGCTGATTCCAAAACCCTCTCGCAGTAACTTTCCTGGCACTTTTTCCCCGGGCATATAAATATATATGACCGTCGATCGTCGATGTGTGATTCTGGGTTGTTGTCGTTCCTCGGGTCCCCAAAACTCAGTGCCGCAATGAGGTACTTTCCCTTTAGCCATCGAGTTAGCAAGGGAGGGGGGAGGCCATAGGTATCAAGATGGCTCTCCTCATATTGTGGCGGACGTAAAGCTTGCGAAAACAGAATTTTCTGCCACCCCCTGAAAAATATTAGCAAAACACTGCAAAAATAACCAAAATATCCATGTATCTCTAGAATCATTCAAATACCATTCAATTCATTCAAATACGCACCTTTATCATCAAATACACACCTTTATCATCAAATCTGTCAATATGCCCTGCAACACTCATCATTCTACTATCTTGCAAGCTCTTAAAAGAACTTCAATTACTTTGCATTTTCATCTATTCAAACCATTTATTCTGAATGTTTCAGATAATGATGAGAATTCAACTGATGATGAAAAGAAGAAGGAGAAAAAAAAAAAGAAAAAAAAAATTAATTTTTATGAACATATATTTTTAAATCTAAGATTTCATTCGGATTGTATGAATGGGTGATTATCAATAAAATAAAAAAGTTTATAAAAATCAAGTTATGAAATGTCACAATAAATGATATGATTGTCAACTTCTATCATATTCAATATACTGCAAAAAGAATAGCTGAAAAATATGTTATAACGCAAAATTGCACGAAAATAGAAGTTGTAAATTATATAGCAATCATCTCATCAAATAAATGTGAATCTTTAATCGAAATCACCCTTGAGAAGAAGACAAATTGAAAAGAGATTATCACTTTTTTGGAAAATTATATAAAAAGAAAATGAATGAATTTGACATTGAAATTATCACTTTTTTTAATTTTTTTAATATTTCAATTTTATTTTCAAACATCTCTGTAATACACAGTTCTGCAGCTTTCATTGAAGTGTTGAATTCTCAATTAACAATTCAGATATTGATATTAAAAAAAGCATTAAATGTTAAAAAAAAAAAAAAAAATTTCATCATCTGTCAAATCCTCTCTCTATCATTCTGTCAAATTCTTTTGAATTTATAAAATATTCAATGATGAAAAGCTGCTGTCTATGCATACATAATCCACAGCCATTAGTCAGCAGCTGAAAAAAGTTTTAAATAATTAAATAAACATGATTTTTTACAGATTGAATATGGGATAACTGTTCATTGATGTTATCAAAAAATGAATTATTATAATTTTGAGTAAAGCATTTGTTGAATAACTTTTAATGATACTCATATTTAACTTCTGAATAGTGAAATTGTCAGTTGAATAGATGATGTTGAATGTGAACATACAACAATTAAAAATTTTTCAAAAAAAACGATAAAAAAATTAATAAATAGAAAGAAAAAAAAAACGAAAAAATAAATCTATTTCTATTTCTAACTTTTCTATATAAATATCTCAGATGTCAGCAATTATATTTCTTCTTTTATCTCTTTTTTCATTTAATATTGTGTCTTCAAATGAGATAATCAATGTGATGGTGATGAAATATATGATAGAAGAAATGAAAGTTATGAAAAAACTGAATTCAAACTTATCATCAAATTCAAACTTATCATCAAATTCAAATCTGTCATCAAATTCAAATCTGTCATTGAATCTGAATCTGTCATCCAATTCAAATCTGTTATTAAATTCAAACTTGTTATTAAATCTGAATCTGTCATCAAATTTGAATCTGCCATTGAATCTGAATCTACTTTCTATTCAAAATAGTTTAATCTCTCAGTTTGATGAATATATGAATTTGTTTATTGATGAGTTCTTCAACTGATTGATGATAAAGAGATCTCAAAGAGTAGAAGCTCTTTTAATTGTAAAGAGCATTATTCAGAATAAAGAATTTGAATTATTATATTATTATTATCCTTTCGCTATACTCGTATGCAAGCAGTGCTTATAACGAGTCCTTGTGTAATGTTAAATACAGGCAAGAGTTGGTTATACAGGAGGAATGCTTAGTGTTGAATGATATCAAGAATATAACAGAAACATAAGAAAATTAATGAAAGACAGGATTTGATACTCATGATACAGGTTTTCAGCCCAGAAACAATAAGCTAAATCAGGTAGTAGGTCCGCCCGAAGGTACCTACTTGGCAAGTTCACATCCCTTTATTTTTAGAAGCTGAGAAGTTGGCTCCGGATGTAATGTTGTCCCCTTGTGAGTTTCAAACCCACGCGCCTTGGGTCCCCACACCAAGGCGCTACCGGGTGGCCGCATTACCCATTCGGCCACCGGGGCGAATCATATAAACAATAATAAATGAATAAATGATTCAGTTGAATATTGAAAGGAGTATAATTTCGGTCTGCGTCGCGCCGGCCGCTTCTGCGCCCCCTGGCCGCCCTTGCCCCGTTGCGGTCTGGCGCCCTCCCGCTTCGGCCTAGCGTCGCCCGTTCGGGTTTGGCGTCTTCCCTTTCGGGTTTAACCTACCCTCTCGCTGCTCCCGTGGTCGTGACGTCGCCGTCGTCCACACTATATAAACCTCGTCCGACTCCCCTCTTTCTTCCACGTCCTCCCTCTTCGTTTTCCTCCTCGGTTCCCCTCTTGTCTCTCCTCTTTCTCTAGCCTTGTTCGCTAGCATGTTTCTCCCCTCCCTCCCTGTATCAATGGCGCCACCTTTCGTCTTTCATCATTTCCACCCGGGGCCCATTGGCTCGCTGCACCTGGCGACGCGGGCCCTGCCATCAGTGATCATCCCAGCCAGCAGCAGGCTGTTCCGTGCTGTGCCGTGCTGTGCCGTTGGTGATTCTTTTTGACTGAAGGCCTAGCGGGCGATGACGGCCGGCGAGGTCTTTTGATCTCCCTCACTCCCTCACCGTACGATGCTGCACTGGCTTCTCTTTCCATCATTCACCGGTTCGCTGGGCATCAGGTGGGCTGCGCCCCCGTGTCTGGGATTACCTGTTTGAGAGCGATGCCCTCAAAACCCCACTTTTGCGACGTGTTATCTCCCTGAGAGAATGCCTCGTGACAGGGATATCTACCCGAAATTACTTGCCGGATACTCCCTCCGCGTGCATTGGAATCATTGTGGGTTCGATCCTTCTCGCCTGGACTCGCAGCCAATGGCGAAAATACCTCACTCTACGGACCACGGGCAACGACCATCCGTCCCGTCTGCATACGTGGCACATAGTGTGTACGCACCTCGGTCGTTTTTCCCGCATGTGGCAACTCCTGCCGTTCTGGATCTCACCAACGCGGCGAATGGGAGAGACACTGTGACAGGGAGCTGCGCCCCCTTTCGTCATTTCCTCCAAGGTTCGTGCAACTTGATCACCCTGTTTCGCTTGTTCGAGACCCGGTGATGGTGGTGCGATGCTCTCTTGGCCCGCATCTGGAGCGAAAAACCTGGCGAATCCACAGGAGGAGAGGGGTAATTTCTGCAACGGGGGGGCCCCCCTTTAGCTGTTAGTCGGATTCGAAATTCCTGCCCCTTTCAGCCGCTCAAAATCCCTGCAACGACGGATGGTGCATGAAAAATACAGGGATGAAAACCGGATCTTATTTGGACTGCTCTCCATATGGCGGTTTCTCCATAGATGAATTTGAGATTGCTGTGCATTTCAGCTGCATGAGAAACTCCGGAAATGAAACTGGAATCACGCATGCGAATTGTCCGCCTCGTGTATTTCGTGGTCTGCCTTGCTGTGGGGTAACGACGGTATTGATGGTACTGCAGGGTTGGCTCGTGGTGACTCACATCGTTTTTCCCAGCTGACACGGCTGCGACGGAAGTTTAGCACTGAATCACATCGCGTGAATCACTGACGAGCTTCTTTACTTTTATTCAAGGGGAAGGGTCGTTCCACGTCAGCTGAACATGGGAAATTGCCCAAGCGAACGAACAGGAGCGCTGCTGGTTTCGGCGTCATGGATTTTATCCCTGCCATTCAAGTGTGGTGTGGTGCGGTGCCGTGCTGTGTGATTTGCCGCTCATAGCTGGGACAGCTGGAACTGGATTTTTAGCCTTCAACAAGGAGGATAGTGTACATCACGTCTATTTAAGGAACCTGCTTTCCCGGTCGATTTTGGGCGTGGGAGTACGAGCAGAACAGACACTGGAACTTAACCCTCGCCAATTACAATTTCCCTTCCTACAAGCATGGCTGTGAATATGAACTTCATCCCGTACTCTCCGCTTCCGCCCAAGCCTCCCATGCCCGTTCCCACCAAGCACTACACCCCTGAACACCGTCTTCCCCAGCCAGTCCCTTTGCCGTCTGCACAATTTATCCCTGAACCACCGCTTACACACTCTCTACCCTTCCCTCCTCCCTGCCCTCCTCTTCCCTTCTGCAGAGATGCCCGCAAGGGCCCCGACAGCCAGATCGGGGGTCGAGATTCGAGCGCTCTACTGAACGAGTTCGACGCTGAACTGGAGCGCTGGGAGGTCGTGGAAGTGGTCGACATGAGCAGTCCCAATTCCACCGACCAGGGAGCCGTTGAGCCTTCTAGCCCACGTACCAGCGGGTTCCAAGGTAGGCGCCCCTTCGCGAGGGAGGATCTTATGGGCAATCGGCAGATTGA
>NW_001813981.1:3517294-3535020 GCF_000149585.1 Histoplasma mississippiense | reverse complement strand
CCCCCAGAAGGCTGGCCGATCGTCATCTCAGGAAATCGCCTCTCCCCTCCCTGATAGCAATACCATGCTGGACGAGTCCGAACCGAAAGCCTCGTGCCAACCGCCTGGCTTGGTGGATTCCCCCGACCAGCTTCCGTACAGTTCAGCAAAGCTACCAGTCCCAGAAGGCAGCCAAGGTAATTGAGTTTCGCATCCTTTCACCACTTGTCTCTGGAGCTCTGCTTCTGACAGCCTTCAACAGAACATCCAATCCTTATTGACTTGAAGAGCGGTGAAAAGGATTCTCCGAACAGTATCAAATCCAAGATTATTGGTCCTGCTGTGCGCACCAGTGCCACAGACAGAGGGATCGCGGATAGCACATCTTCCAGCACAGATGCCGAATCGGACCCTGGGACTCCCGGAAATCCTGGAAAGTGCGATGGGGGAGAGCACCGACCGATGAGGCGGCGAGGCGTGCGGCACATGGGTGTTCGAGTCGAGATTCCTTCCATACCAGACGCTCTCCAGGAGACAGAGAGGCGAGGCGATAGGACCGATCCCAGCGACGACAGTGACTACAATAACTCCAGCGACTGCAGCGAAGACGACGATGATGATGACCATGTTGTCACTAGGCGGTCGCGGAAGCGGCGGAAACTCTCGGCGCGGTCCTCCGTGTCCACTGTCTCTTCCACAGCTTGCGCAGACGATCCTTCCCTGACTGCTTTACCAAACGATAAGAAGTCACGGAGTCCGGCGAAGAAGTACTATAAAAATCCGGCCAGTGATTCTTCCCGTGTGCCCGGTGTCCCACAAGATGATACGGTGACGAAACACTCGGGCGATGACATACCAGTTTCCGGGTTTCTTTCGAGCCACCTGAGCGGGTCCAAAGTGTGCTATACTATAACATTCTATCACCAGGACGCTGGTCGGCCCTTATCAGTGAAGGCAAACGGTCTGTCGCGTCCCAGTCGCAAAAAGCAGCAGCCCGTCGCAACCGGTGTGCGTGTGCCGTTTGCTTTAGAGGACGACGCGCTGCTGAAGGAACTCAAGGAGGAGGGCGAGCCATGGGATGAGATCGCCAAGCGCTTCCCGGGCAGATCTAAGGCGATTCTGCAGGTGCGGTACTCCACCAAGCTGAAGGACCGCGCCCCGTCGCGGCGGAAGTCGAAGCCTAGAAAACATGGATGCCGTTGAGCAAGAATACCAACAGCGTCTACAGAGACGGGTATCAGCCGGATGGCCCTGACAGGAGATCTGGATGTCCAGGGGCCACCACCGTAGGTGGTAGACTGCTACAACTATGCACCTCCGACAAGCGTCTAAAGATCGGCGGTGGAAGCTAACTTACCATTATTGAACTGTATATATCCATGGTAGCAATCAATAGTATCAACAAACAATTCGAATTTGCTCTATGCATTTTTTTTGTTTTTCCAAATACATGTGTCACGTGTCAGACGGAATAATAGTTGTTCTAAACCTACTTCCTCCGAGCTGTGAAATAACTCTGAACCGAATCCAAGTCTCAACACGAATAACAGGAAAACAGAGTAGCGCTCTCTTCTTCTTGCTCGCGTATCTTTGTCCCTCGCGCCAAAAAAAAAAGGAAAAGAAAGAAAGGAAAAGAAATAATTTAGGAAATTATATTATGCCATTTTAAATCTCGAATAAGAAAACCTAAAAGAGCAACACGAAATGTCTGACCATGATTGGGGTTGCTATTGGATTCAGAGAACCAAATTCCTCGTGCCAGCTTAGGGTTCAATGCATCTTCGTTGATACCACTGAAATCGAAAATGAACATTGCACTCCAATCGAAAAGGGCAACATCAGCAGTCACGTTCATTGAATACTTCCTTGCCTGCTTTGATAACCAGATTGCATTCTGCTAAAAGTGTGACCCAAAAGGCTCATCTTGAGCGGAATCATGTATCGCCTTTGCATTGCCTTGATTGGTCATAGTCTGCGGGAAATCCCCGCAGTGTATAACTTTGGTGTTCTTCAGTTCCAGAACGGCAATATTAACCATCTGGCCGCCATTGTGATACACCCATCTAACATCGGTTCGACAACCTCCTCCTGATGACAGCTCCCCTCTGCAGTAAAGACGTCAGATCCTCCGCCCCAAAGACTCTTCCTGGCGACGGCAGTTCAAAGCCTTTACTGGATTCGGTTCCACAGGCAGGCTTATTGGAGCCAGCGTTGGATCAGGATACATGGCATGGACGAGAATGGTCCCGAAGTAGTCAGGGTGATGATGACCCTCTGCCCTTGGATCCACCGATCGTGCTAGACTCTGATGACAACACTACGGACGGGTCCAGTGTTGACAGCGACTTCACATCTCCGGCCAAACGAGACAGTTCCGGCCGTGCAACATCTATATCTTGCTCTCCCAAAGCTGGTGGAAGAGTAGAAGCCGGCACTGGCATCGCCGGTGGACGTTCTACTCCCCTCAAGAGACGCCCCTGGGCCAGTGTCATGCACCCCATGATCGCGGTCGAAGTGCCGGTTGTCGCGGATCGCCTCGAAGAAGACATATCAAGCTCGATGCAGTACGAGAACGGGCTAGGCAGCCGACAGGACCGTAAGCTTCCCGGGGAAATCGTTCAGTGTGTTGAAGACGACACAACCATGTCCGACACAAGTAGCTCGAGCGGGCACTCCGACGACATGGATGACGACTACCGTGCGAGCAGCGAAGAGGATGGCCCAACGAAGCCGCCACCGAAGCGTCGCAGGCTATCCGGCGCTGTGGCGCGCCGTCTTCCGTCTCAGACCCAAAGAGCAGCCGCTGCAGGTCGTGATGTCGAACGGGTAGACAGCAGGGTGCGAAAGACGGCTCCGAAGGACAGTTCCACGACTCCCCGGAACACAGGTCATGGGCCGGACACGCACTCCCATTCATGGCCTCCCAGTGATGTCGAGCGGCCTAGTTGCCCCATTCCGTTGTTGGCCCCAGGGGAGGCTCTGATGCTTTCATCTGCGGTGGCCCAAGTCGTTTTCGAGATGGTCAGAGGCTGTTCAATGACCACCTCAGATCTCGCGGGCGAGCCGACAGCCGCGGCTGACACCAAAAACGGCGAACGGACGGTTGATCTGAACAGGAAAAGATGTCGCTGGACTGGGGGGGAGGACGACCGCTTAATGGCCCTGAAGAAGGATGGCTTCTCTTGGCCGGAGATCGGGGAGCGGTTTCCACAGAGACGACTCAGCTCCTTGCGGCAGCGATGGTATACAAAACTTTAGAATATGCAGGCAACCCCCCTAACGGACAAGCGGAGGCAAGAGGGAAAATGTAAGCGCGCCCACGATCCCTGTATGTAGGTCCCAAGTTATGTGCGAGGTGAGCTTGAAAATCATACTTGGAAGACGTGTTGCAATGGGTACTGATGCCTTCTCCTTGCGGACCTATTAGGTAGTGAGTCGGCCGGTGAGCCCCTGCCGATATCGAAGCCGCCGACGCCCCCCGAAACTTCACATTGCTATCCTGACAGACAACCCCAACCAGTAGATGACCCTGCCATGGTGGACATTGAAGAAACCTGGCACTCGAGAACATTACTCCCGAGAATTACAGCCTGTAGAGGAACTCAACAACCATATACGCCTCACCCCCATCACCCGTCTCATCATCCTCAGCATTTGATCAGCGATTTGGCCCGTTTACGCGAAGGTTGTAAGCATGGTTGAGGGTAGCTGCCCCACAGATATGAGCCCCGAGGTACAAAGTAGTACTAGTCTAGAAGTAGTTTAGCGCCAGACCTCATAGCCACTAGGCTGCAAGAGGAATAGACCGTCTCTCTCTCTCTCTCTCTATTTCACGTCCACATGCAGCCTTCCTATGACGGACGGCCAACCACCGTGGTGTACTAGATATGTGTCATCCCTGATACTGCGCGTCTAGTCAATGAATACTTCTTCTTATGCACTGCTACCTAAAGCTCCAACCCTCGAAATCTGTACCGGATTGGACTCGACCAATCCATACAGCTCTTGCAGAGAGCCGGCGGATAATGCCTTTTCAGTAACTAGATGTATAAATCTCTTAGTCAGCCAGATAGACCCTCAAGCCTAGTGTTCGTACTAGCGCACTGTCGAATCCAGCCTGTGATTAGTGAGTCACAAGCTATTCACATGGTCCAAAGACAAAACTCGGAAAATTCAATCGAGCACTTCATTTGGTAAGGCCTCCATGCCGAAGAAAAAGACGTGGTTATGGATAACTTTTTTTTAACAGACTTCGAACTAAGCCGGGGCATTCGCCTGTTTTCACCAATCCGTGGATAGAACAAATGGAGCTCATTTCAATTTCTCTCACAGAATTGCTACCATATCTTTAAGAGTATTTCCGCTACATACATAGGCAGTCATGCTGAACAAATAAGACATATGGACCGAAAGAAACAAAAGTAGCCGACACAATGGCTTCGTGAGTACATGAGGGATGGCTCACATCTGCCAGTTGTTGACTCCCTGATCATGCGATGCAAGCATACCAATGCACCACAAAGCAAGCATAACAGTCAATCGTGGTTGGGTGGCAGTTCCTCCTGTGGTCCAAAGGATTGGTTGAGCGAGCTCAAGATTTCCATTTTGGTCCAGCTTCCGGATTGCGACCAGTTCTTGATTGCTGACAAGGAACCCGTAGCGACTGTTGTGCTGGTTCATATAAAAATTAACCTGGCTTAACGCTTGGCGATACTCATTTCGTTGACTGACAATTTGGCTCCCTCTCATGTCGGTTCTCCATTTCCACGAGGGCTTGACATCTCCAGGAGCACGGTTGGGTGCAGTTGCTGGAGCCGCATGGATGTCGAAATATGCAGTATCGGGTTTGTAATTTTCAATTGCTCGTGCTGATTCGCCAACATCAAAACACAGTTCTGTGCGACCCTGCATTCCTCCATTGTTTGCTAGAAAAGCAAATCCAACTCGCAATGAGCGTCGAATGCGTGGTCTCAAAATCTCGCAGATTTGCGCTTGGAGAACATTTTCGGCGGTAATGGGTCGTGGTGGAGAGACTGGCATGGGGTCAGCCGCGATCACCGCGCCGTTCAAGACATTTTGGTACTGCTGGAGAATTGTCTCGAGATTAAAGCTCTGCCAGGTCTGGAGCCCTTGGATGTCGAGATAACTGTATGCTTGATTTGTAGTGTTGCGGCCTGGCTGGGGTGGGGGGTGGACCGGAACTGCCGCCAGTGGCTGCTGTAAGATGAAAAGAGAGATTCAGGCCTGGAGCTTTTTAATAACTGCACACATCCAAGGGAAATTCTTCTAGGACACTTAGAACACATTTCGGCTATATATATATATTGAAGTCCAGAAAAACAAATTATGTCTCCGTAATAAGGCGATGCCTGAGAAGCCGCAGGTATAAGGGGTGTTTAAGCGGCACAAACCTCAATTGGCTAACTGAAGAGGTCGAAGTTTTAATTCTTGTTGCTGAGCGTGACTCATCTTAGAAACCCACTCGACGTGTCCATTTGTATCGAATGACAACCCAATAGCTCCTCCACAAGATTTACGTGCTTGACACAGCCTTGTTAAAATCGCAACTCAGTGGAGCAATAAGATCGCGTCCATCAGGGTAGAGAATTTAGAAACAAGACACTAGTGTTATTATAGTATAGACTCAAAATTTCTGGCGAGCCATGTACCGATCGAAATTGAGCAAACAGATCAAACAATTCCCTGCTTCTCTTCCCTCATAAGGCTCAGCCTTTCGCCGCGAGCATAGAATTTTGAGGGCGACGAGCAAACTGGAAGATCGAAACACAACATCCAATGGATTTTACTGGCGTCGAACCCTCTGAAATAACATTTAAGCGAAAGCTTTTCAGTTCAGAATTTTCAGAAATATTCCTTGTTCATATTCGCAACAATTTATGTGTAATGAAAGTGGTGTGTGAACCTTGAGCTCTTCAAAACATCGGTTCATTCTAACATCTGGGGCAGCATCATGACAACGGCCCAGTCAAGCCCGCACCTCCTGAGCGTGAAACAAACATTCACATCTGCGAATCGAGTGCCTATAGGCGACTGATGAAGCACGGCCTTTGCGACCGCGGAATCGTGCCCCGGTTCTATGGGACAATGGAACGGATGGACTTGTCACATTATCAACCTCACCTGAAGATGTTTCTTAACGACAAGAGTCCTCCTAGCGCCATATTCTTGGAGTACATTCCTGAAATGGAAATGATATATCCGCACAATTTTACAAAGGAGCGGGGAGAGGCTTTGATCCGTGGCATCCGAGAGATTCACAGAGCGTTGGTTCTGCATTGCGACGCCAAACCGAGGAACATGATGATTGTCAGAAATGACCCGGAAAGAGTGGTCTGGTTAGACTTCGACAGAGCTCAGACCTATCACGCAGATAGCCTTACTGAGAGACAACAAGGATTTATTGAGGATGAAGAGCTAATGGTGTCTCAATTCGCGGATTCACTAGTGAGTGATCTACAGCAACTTAGGTCATAGTCGAACACTAACCAGGACCTACAGGAAGCTGATCATACGCGAGGCGAAATTGATGAGACTTATCTCTACTACTGCACCTAGGCCAATTTCACTACGTTGAATATGAGTGCACTTGCGGAGATGGTGCGATAACCTTTGGGGACTGCAGCGTGAGGAATAGCGTTCAATGTCGAAGAAGAGACGTAAATAGACTTTTAGGTAGTCACTGGTCGGAGTTTTCTTCATAGAACGTGAAACCTTACAACCGCGAATAAAAATAATATAATATGTTCCATAATTTTGCAGCTTTTCTCTTCTACTTCGCTTACGGCCCAGTGCCAAAAATATAAAAAATATAAATAAAAATAAAAATAAAAATAAATAAAAATAAAATAAAAATAAAATAGACTGGGTTTGAAGGATATCCTGGCCTCCGTGAAAATGTAACACTGCTAGGTCTTTTCACGCATTTAAATATGGACTATCTTTAACCCGGCCGTGGCTGGTGGAGGCCTGCCGCATGTGATCATACTCCACCTTTCTAGAAAATGTCATGGTGGGGCATTCTGCCAAAATCAACCTTGCTCCCTTTGTTGCCCTTTCCGACTCTTTACGTCACTACGTTTTGACCACACCTTCCCATCCGCTTTCCTCTTTGCTCTATTCCCCATAAGTTGGCCCTTCCCGTGGACCTCTGAGCGGTGACAGAACATTTCGCAAATGCCAGAGAATCGCTCTACGGTTAGGCGAACAATCCAACCTTTACGCTTCTTGCAAGCGCCTCACCTCCTCCTTCATAAATACCATTCTTGCAATCATCAAGGTGAGTTTTAACCATCTCCCGTAGCCCTTAACTACTAACATAGTTTATAATAGTTCAACTTTCGTATTCCAACGCCCATACACCCTACGGCTGCGAGTCACTCTTCAAAAAACGCTTTTGCGAGAGACAAAATTATTTCCCTTATTTAAACTCCGCCGAATAATTCGCCCCGATAGTCGTCAGCCTCGCGATTTGGGTAAGCCGCAAGCGTCACCAGAGGCGCCTCGCCGGAATTTCGGGAAAATATGGCTGCTCAGGTTGGGGATAAGGCTCTCAATGGAGAATGGGAGGAGATCGGCGCGCGTGATTTTCACATAAAAGAGGACATGACTATGACATTTGAGGGTAGATCATGTAATATTGCAGACGGTGAAGGGAAGTTGGTCGAGAAATTAGGCGCGGGCGATGGACAAGTAACGAGAAAGGTCCTCGCTGGATATCGATGTTACATAATGAAGGCGTCAGTTAAGTTTGAGAAGAGGTAGTGCTAATATTCAGAAGCAACATTTTGCATTTATCATTGATGGTAGTCAATCTTTAGTTACTTCTGGGACATCACCGCTAGACTCTGGGGTATATGTATCCCCCAATCCAAACAAGTTACAGATGTTCCATCCTTCCTTGTAGGAGATCCTGACAGCAAAGAAAGCATCTTCGTTGAGTGTCTCCGGCATGTACATAGACAGGCAATTCGTGACTGCTAGTCCTCCTCTCTCCTGTTCCTCTCTCCATAATTTGCTCGTCTTTATCGCAGTGCGAAATGGTTCAGGAAGGTTTTCGATCATGTCCCGCCTCACGAAAGAAAAGGAGCAGTGCTGTCCGTCTCCTGGAAACGTCGGATCCCCTGTCGTCAACGTTAGCTACAAAAGCGACATCTCATTAGGGGTCATCTGTCTAACCCGGAACCTGTTGTGATCCCAACCGGGGACGCTTCGGCAATGGAACGCTGAACTTTGCTGCTAGGGAGGAGAGAACTGGGGAATACAAGGAGTTTTGATTGTTGGCGATCCAGTTGACCAGCGTCGTTCTCCTCTCCTCGCTCAAGGAAACCACTCTATTTTTACCCAGGCCAACGGCGCATAGTACGACAAGTCCCTGTCCAAACTGTCCACACGTTCGAAGAATATCGTGTAGAAATGAGTAGTATATCTTGAAAGCACGAATAGTCTGATCAGTGGTCATGATCTTAACTGCGGCGGAAAGGAGGTTCGCGGCTCTGGGCTCTAATCGCCCTAGGGTGTGAAGTTTCTTTGCGTGCTCTTGGAGTCTCTCACACGGCTCGCGGATTCCGGCCTCCTGCTCAAGCGACTGGGCCATTAGGTTGAAGCTGGAATTAGAACCTGCTTTGTGAGGAGTTAAGAGTGAAGAGTTAATTAAGAGTTAATTAATAGTTTATGAGAAAGCCAAGCGAGGGGAAGAAAATCCATGAACTTAGGTAAGACTTGCTCATTAGTTAATTAGTAGTTAATCAGTAGTTAATTAGTAGTTTCGGCACCCACCCCTAGACTATATTTTTGAACAGTTAATGAGAAACTTACTGCGCAGCTTGCAGTTACACCTCCTTCGTGGGCCAATCACACTGCCGCTACAAGACTCCAACCAAAACCAACAGATGCCAAGCTTATACGGATAATCCCCACTAGTGCCATAAATTGATACAAGTTTATATAGACTTCAATTTTTGGAGGTCTACTCACCTTTCCATTTTCTTCTAATGCAGTTTTTGCTACACATTCCTCGATTGTCATCACTGTCAAGCAACATCTCTCCCTGGCCGACTTTTCCAGTCAGGGTTCAGGGACAACACACCAGGCATCCGGTTCGGTTTTTTTCCTGAGCTTTCTACCAATCAGACTCCCAAACGGCTCAATGATCATCCACCTGTCCGTGTACTGATAGAGCATCCCGGGCGTCTAGGTCTCGTAAATCCCTTCAGTGCTTTGAGTACTCGCGATGAAGGCAATAACACAGATCAAACGTGGACATTTGCGGCGTATGGCGCGATGTGCCTCGCATGGTCTAGGTCGGTATAGACAACATATCCTGCGTCTAGATCGACTCAGTTGATGGATGCGCGGGGTGAAATACACCAGCATATAAGGGGGCAATATTCCCTTCGAATCCTGAGGCAATGAACAGGTGTATTCAAAACATTCAAACTCGAAGCGCGATCTATATTCCAATCTCTCCAAGTCTTTACACTTTCCCACTCCCTCTTCCCTCACAATGTCCAAAGCTACAAACCCAAACAGCACCGAATCTTGTCCCGCCTCTTCCCATCCTCCTCCTCCAAACAGTCCTACCCATGGAGCGGGCAAGGGTCGAGCTCTTACTGGCTTAGCGAACGAGTCCACCGGAGCTACGAAAGCGAAAGAACCCTTTGTTATTCGACTATCCCATGTTGATATAGGGTCACGGTTGCTGCGCAACGAACTGGCAGAAATTGATCCAGAGCTAGATAAATCACGGGTATTTCCTTTCTTCCCCGTTATAGTCACCAGCCTAACCACTAATGCTTCCTCAGATTGAGCGGGACACTCTGTCCAACAACCTGGCAAAACTCAAAGCCCACAGCCGCAGCAAAACTGACATGCCACCTGAGGCGCGAAATGAACTAGAGGATCTTATCGAGGTCCTTACACCCGTGCTTATGGACGGCTTAATGAAGCCGTTTCGATGATGGTTATCACAAGAGCCGTTCTTTGTTGCTGTTTCTGTATTTTGTCTACCCGATCTGAAATGGCATGTGTTCGATGCAGAAAACAGCGGTGGGTGGGTGTGATGTGGAAACCATTGCTTCTTGCTTTACTGTGGGGTTGACCTTGTTATCCTGACGGCCCTATACTTGGGGTTTGTTTTCTCTATGTTAGCTCCAGAGCTTTGAGGCCGAATTGGAATGATGTCGTTATGTCAAAACTGATCTATATAAATAGTCAAGATCGAAGTGAAAATTTCTTAATCAAAAGTACAAAAAATCGAATCGTCCAGTCACGTGCTTTGTAAATTATGCCAGTCACCACCGCCTTCACCAAACTCATCGTCAAACTTTCTACTTTCCCCCACCTCAAGGCTTCCCAGAACATCATGGCAACCAGTATCCGTCGCGTCCTTATCTCACATCATGTTGTAGCTATTGAAATCCTACGTCCTGGTTTCAAAAATGCTATCACGGCTGCCGGCAACGTCGCCAAGGCTGCCATCCAAGCACAACCTGGGACCGTCCAAGCACAGAGTGTCTTAGTACTGCCAGGGCACTCAATCTATGGCCGCATTGAGGAGGCTTTGGTGGAGCACCGTATACCGAAAGTGAGATATAGAACTCAGAACATGATGAAGCTAGCTAACTTAGTTTGACAGACTCTTACTGACTCTATACTCGTAAACTTTCTTTCACCGAACACTGCGAACACCCTCAAGCCAGGTAAAGATCAAATATTTTGCTATCGGAGGGGTTCCTTCGCCTTCAGAGAATTTCCCATCACGGTCCTAATACCTTTGGTCGGTTCCGCTACCATCGCCATCGCGCCGATGGGACCTGACAAGCCTGATGGGACTTCCGTGCCCAATGGGAAACCCGTCCCGATCGTTTGGAACCCAGGATACTATATAGTCGCATATGGCCCTTTCGATATTCAGGTTGGCGATGAAGGCGGAATCACGCTTATAGTGATCGGTTATCAGAGGAGCGGCGATGGGAAAGAATCCGCGTGTAACCCTAATCCATGAAAGAGGTCACCAGCCTCTGCGCATTCGCTCCCTTGTCGGTTTTCCAACCATATTCCGAAATTTTGCATCAACGCATCCATTGGCAGGGGATCGTCGAACGAGGGAACAACGGTATCTGGTACATCTGTGGGCGGCCGGTGGTTTTGGTCCAAGGTCCGGTGCGCGGTTGTTAATTGATCGACGGGGTCTTCATCTGCGTTCCATGGTAAGCAGCCGATCAGGATGCAATTATTTGACTTACCAGTTTGGACAGGTTGTGGCAACTTCGCCGGTCCTTGGTGCGCATTGCATTTTCCTTTCATACCTTGTTAATATAGAATGTTAGCCAGATCTGGAAGGTCACTCTTACGTGAAGAAAGTTTAAGCTTCGCCCCTTCGCAAATCAAAGTGACCGCATCTAGTAGATGACCGTGGATTTGATCGCTTCTGAAGAGTGGTCAGCTTTTGCAGGAGTATGCGGATCCCGCGTGCATGCACATACGATATACCGGCCAGACTCTGTAGTTCCTGGATCGGATCGAAATCATCGTGCTCTGTCAAGGCGGACACACCCTCCGGGAATTGTACAAGCCCGTCTTCTGTACGAAACAGATCTTCTACCCCATCCACGATCAAGGCAACCACTTCGACCAGAAGTTTATCTGTCAGAGACCCGTTGGAGAGGCAGTAATTGGCAGCTGATGTCTAGTCAGTCAATGTGTAAATGCCTCTGGACCTATAACTTACACCCTAGTCCGGTAAGTATGATACCATATATGGTATGTTGATCTTCCTCCCTAAATCTTTCACGGAGACATTCCAGGCTCGCGAAGACAACTTTGACAAACCGACGCCATGTCGAGCGAGTAGAACTTGATGGACCTGATGGCAACTCGGAACTGTTTATCGTATCAGCAGAACCCGGTCGGGCAGGCAAGGAGGAAGCTATCAGATCAAGAATGCTGGCAGCAAAGCGCCGCTGCCACCGAGCTGTGTGTCCATCTCTGGCAACCACATCACCGCTCTGCCAAATTCGGGCATATAGTAACTCGTACGGATCATTGGCTGTATGCTCAATGTTACCGCCCGTGCCGGGAACCGACGCCCTTTTTTTGAGTCCACTGATAATCTTCTTGATAAACTGGCCTGCTAACTTGGGGCAGATCGGCTTGGAACTGTCTTCGGCCTCCGAAGGAAGAGAGGTAGTAGAAGGAGGGATCCGATCGGAGATATCGTGCGGTATGATTGCCTTTGCCTTCACGAAACACGAAGTGGCGGATGAAGTGTCGGTATTCGCAAAGTTCCTTATTGTTGGTCAAACTCTGGAGGTATTCTTCGGAACGACCTGGAAACTCACCAGCCAACAGCGACCAGGTCACAGCGGACCTCTGGAAAGTTCGAGTTTAGAAAGTCTTGTGTGCGAACCCTGATCTCTTCAGAAAATTTGGTATGTACACATGGACAGCATAATTCATATTGAACTGGGCTGACAGCAAAGTTGATGTTGCCTGGGAACCATGGAGGCGAGTAAGGCCATATGGTAACAAAAACAACAGCAAAATGACATGACAATTGAAATAGGAGGATGAAATCATTTGGGCTGCTTGGAGAGAGAGATTTCAAGTCTGAACTTCCATTCTGGAGTATCAATAATAGTTTGTGGTTTTGAGAATTAGAGACGGTATTCCCTGGAGCCATCTGCGTTGCTGGTATTGTCAAGAGTTGAAGATGGATTGCTGCATAGAATAGAACAGAAGCATACGATAACAGAAGCATACAATAGTATCCACTACCCCATTTTGACAGGGATACTCCTAAATTTTGAAAACTTAGGAGTATCCCTGTCGATGCCACATCAGTGCCCGTGCCATCCAGACTATTGTTCTTGCATCCAATTTCGCCAAAGTTTTCTTTTTTCAAAATCCCATTTGCTTCATATTTGAGCTTCTCCACCTTAGTACACATTACAATCCTCTTTGCCTTCGCCGGACTGTCGATCAAAGTGATGTATCCAGAAAGAATTCGCGCCGGTGTGGCGGCTTTCCGGAATGAAGACCCTTTACTCTTTCACCAGCCCAGACATAAGAGCTCGCACCGCTCGCCCAGTTGCCTTCCGGCGCTCTCACTGGGATATCCGTTGTCGTCTATCATACGTCGCATATCTCTGTGTGGCCTGTGCCAATAAACAGCCAAAGGCATTTACCCTAGCAACCCCCAATTCCTCTATGCCCCCCGAAGATCATCAGAGAACATCCATCGGGTGCGTTGCTTTGCTCTAGGGTTTGATGCTAATGGCTGATATCTTTCCAGTCTCGCTCGCTATTATCCACTCAAGCTGGGTTGTGAAAGGTGTGTTTGTTGAAAAGACAGTAAATGTGATCAGCGTTCCGAGAGACCCTGCCAAAATGTATTTTCCCATTCCCCTTTGCTAATTCGCATGACTGACTGGGTTACCTAGTCATGATAGGCCAAAAGCATGGACAGAGATTTACGCTACGCCGCGGCCGCAAGACAGCAGACTTTCGAGACTGCCATCTCCGCTGTAACTTGTGTTTTCCTCTTCTGCCTTCTTTACAAGGCATATGCCGCGAACCATCGTCTGGCCTATTTCTGTTCCACTTCCCTGTCCGGCTCCGTGGGGGGGAGAATAGAGATGATGCGAACCGATATCAGGTATAAGATCCATCGTGGTTCGCCTGGTATCTGCATATTTCTGCATATTTTCTGTACATCGGATGGCTTCTTAACTTCCGCAGCCTCGCCCCAGGCAAATCTTCTCTCTCATGGCTTTCTTGTCTGCATTTTTGCCTCGCCCGATCGTTAGTCCTGGGCCAATCTGCAATGATCCATATACGCCATCTGTCGGTTCGTCGAGGCCTGACGTTCACCGAAACGCCGAGGAACGGTGAGCTTATCCCCAGGGCTCTTTCTTCTATCACTAACATTCAATAGAAAAATAACGAGATATCATATTGACAATCCTGAGGAAATTCTGCGGATTGTCGGCTATTGTGGAATTTTTTACGGCCCAACATTGGGCCCTACGGTCTCCGCACATGCTCTTCTAGCCTCATCTGACGAGGCTATACCAGTGCGCTGCAGCTGGGAGGTATTCAAGAAAGCAAAGGATGCCAGATGGGCAGTTCATTATGTTGGCGAGGATTGGGATATTGTCGATGAAAAATTCGGAAGAAACAAGAAATCCTAGAGGATGGGTTTGGCTTGTACAAGGCTGAATTTTGATGTCCTGTTGTTTTCTTTCCGCTTCTTACCTTAGCCGTGCATATAAAGGGTACCTTGCCTCCTCTCAAAATTCCGTCGTTCATAACCTTCTTTTCTATGTTGTTAGTCTTTTTCGCCACCTAAAAATCAGAGGACTCTCATTCTCCAAAACTTTCACTGTCTTCCCTGCCATTACTCTACACCTCCTGGATTAAGTATGCGTCCTAGGCGTGGCGAAATCCCATCACCTCTCAAGTTTGAGAATGAGGCGCCTTTGTCATATCCTCCTCTGCACGACCGATATAATGGCAGGAGACCGCGAGTAATCCTGGCTCTCGCGAGCGGCATTGCGTTTTTGTCGGTTTTAAAATTATCTGTCCCAAAATGCCAGGTGAAGGACTAGCCGTGCAGTGAGGATGGGTTCAAGCCGTGGGCAAAATTCGCGCCGTACGATAAGCCCCTTTGGGACTTGGGTATCCAACTTAACGAACGCGTGGCTCCTTCCATGTCAGTGGTGGTCAGCCATTCCAATAAATTGTTTCAATATATTTTACTTTTTTTACAGGAAGTTTTCCAAACTTCGATATTTCTCTTGAATCCACTTGAAAACCAGGCAATGGTATAAGAATGGTTGATCGTCCTAACTTCCTCTATGCTACTTACTACGCTCCCTGCCCCAAGCCAAAAATTAGAGGAACCCTTTTCTAAGAACATCAATAATTTTTGGAGTACATGCTCATCGTCGGTACCTTGTCCACATACCTGTGCGGGCCACATTCCCTGACAACAGACACGGGGGCTTGAGAGATGGCTTCATCTGCCCATGAATGGGCAGACATGATACTACCTCAAGAGAACCGACATAGCCCAATACACAGTACCTCCATCCCACCCTATACATCATCTGAAGGCAATCCTCAGCATGCAAATTATCTGTCAACGAACGTCATGTCCCACAATGGGGTCTCTAACATACAAGACTGCGGATATCCTCCAGAAATACGTTCTGTGGGGCAAACTCCTGATGGTTTGCTGGTGCCCACGTATGAGATGCAACCACAGGTGTTTGCCCATTCGCATAGGCAGTACTTTCTGGGCACTCCCAGTGCCACTGCCAACACTAATGACGTTGATGGTGTTGGCGCATCCACTGGAAAAATACCGCGCGCAAAGCTAGTAGGATTTGGCTTCGCTTTACACCCCAGCATGAGGATTTAACTAATTATTCACAGGCATGCGATCATTGCCGGGCTCGAAAAGTTAAATGTGATGAGGCTCGGCCAACCTGCGGTACATGCAAAATGGAAAATGCTTCTTGCGTATATAAGCAGCCGCCTCCTCACCAGTGAGTCGATCGGAACTGACACTTGCTCATGAGGATAACTGATGGCCTGTTTTAGGAATGCAGCAATATGGGACGAACTTCACCAACTGCGTAAGGATATCCATCAGCAGAACGAGGGCCTCCAGGAGACGCTCCGGGACATAAAGGAACGCCAATGTGCACTTGACGCCCTTCTCAGGGAAATGCACAGCAGTGAGAATGGTACAAGGAAATGAGGTTGAAATCCAGGATTCGAGCGTCTGTGGGTTGCTCTCGTCCGCTGCCAAGGGCAAAACATCTACATCAAAGCCCTGGTGTTCTTTTTGGACTGGGTCCTCATCCTGGGGAACGCGGACTATGTCTATCAGCGGAGAACAATGGAAGATATCATCGACTGCCTAGAAACGGCGGCTTCCTTCTACTTTTCATTTATATAAATAGTTATCTTGTGGTATAAATCGGGCGTGCAGCGATTGAAAGGGACGAGGACATTTTCAACGCGCACAAGCGATTGCGAGAGACTCCGTCCATCTGTCGTGCCGCCAAGTTTTCCTTTGATTCCTTACACCCTCTGTTTGATCCGGTCATCTCCATGCCAGCACACCGGACACCGTTCACGTTCATGGCCACATCCTGGACATTTCCCCCCGCCCCTGACACTCTCATCACATCCACAACAGTACATTCTTCGACGTTGGCGAACTTTCCTTTCAACCCATCCTTCTTTGCTTTTCTGTGCTTGATTCACCCGTATCTGGCTCAACAGGTCGAGCCCCTCGGGTCGCTCGTCACCTCGATCCTGAGATCTGTTGGTTCTTTTGTTGGGTTCTGCATTATCTTGCATCGCTTGCGTACTTGCTCTCTTCCGTATTTTCTTCACGGTCAAATCTTGCATATTCTCCATCTGGAAAAATATTAGTTACACAATGAAAAGCACATTCTAAGAAGGGCGCCCACATACCTCTCAAGATAAATATACTATCCCTTTGTTTTTGCCGCTGCACTGAAGTCTGAGTGTGCCTGAGTTAGGCTATACTGAGGAGGGAGCTGGTGAATTGGCCAAAAAGGGGAGAACCTTATAGCAATAAATAGGAAGATAACTGCTTGATATACTTAGAGCTCACTCCCGTGGCTCCACTGTTTATTGGACAACCCCTAATACTTTGCAAAAAAGGAGGACGGAGTAATTTACGCTCGATCCTTTAGCCCTCAAGTTCTTCATTCTGGAGCCATAAGCCGCCACAAATAGTACCTAAAGTAGGCCTTTCTCCCACCCTTGGTGCACTGTCCCAATTTCCTGATGAATCTTCACTCATCTAGTCACTATTTTCCTGGAGATCAAAACCGCCAGAGCCGCTATTCCACCTCCACCTCCGTTGACATGATGGAATACAGTACATGCTTCTGGCTCCTTTTCTGCTACCGATATGTTCGTCTCGTGGTGAATTGCATAGCGATTCTCCTATACAAACCAATACCTCCGCCTAAAAATCCACCCTACGCTTCTCACGACGTCACAGTGATTGTACCCACGCTTGAAGGGCATGGAGTGCAGTTGAAGAAAACTCTCGATACCATCTGCAGGACTAAACCGCACGAGATCATATTATCAACCATCGACAAGAATAGTGAAAAAGCCAAGGAAACTGCAAATTGGATAAGGGGGTCTTTTCAAACAACAGTGAGGGTGGAAAGTGTTCCTCATCCAAATAAGAGACACCAAACGGCAGTCGCAATTGAAAAAGTGAAAACGGTTATTATCATCCTTGCAGATGATGATGTCTTCTGGCCTTCGGAGTCTTTCCTAGAGTGGATTCTAGCTCCATTTGAAGATCCCAAGAGGGGAGGAGTTGCCACTTGCCAGCGTCTCGTGCGGCCCGGCAATATGGGGCTCTTTGAACACATCTGGTATTTCCTTGGAGCACTTTATCTGGAGCGGAGGAACTTCGACTGTACTGCCACAACATTCATGGATGAAGGGGTGCCTTGTCTTTCCGGACATTAGCCCTTCGCGCTGCGGTGATAAAAGATACAGCATTTCTTGAGTCTTTTCTCAGTGAGCGATGGTCTGGGGTCCCTCTAAACGCGGACGACGACAACTTCGTAACACGATGGTTAATCAACCATGGCAAGATGTATTTTCAAAATCATCCTAAGGCAGAGGTTCGGAACAACGCTGGAGAATAACCCTAAGTTCCT
>NW_001813981.1:3478752-3517194 GCF_000149585.1 Histoplasma mississippiense | reverse complement strand
TGCCGCGTGGTAGGCTGGGGAGCCAGATATGCCGCGAACACCACTGACTCCATCCGCCCTAGGAGATATCCATGGAGCACATACGCCGTGTTTCTTTCAACACCAACCCAGCTAACCCTCATAACTGAGCCTCTCTTGATATGGCTTTGTCACAAGACGACTGAGGCGGATGATGCGCTGTATTGTCCATCAATGGCGCAGCTTGTTGTATTCATTGCTCTCACCAAGTTTGTCAAGCTGGTTGGCCATTATCATCGGCATCCTTGGGATCTTTTCCTGTCGCCTGTCTCCATCCTCTTTGGCTACCTCCACAGTTTGATAAAGACATACTCCCTATTCACCCTTAAGGTATGGCTGGTATCGTTCCTCAAGTCTGTCATCCTGGTGTTGCTAACTCGTCGACCGTCAACCTTACCAGGCCACATGGGGCAATCGAGAGGGTGCTGACACGTAGGGATTTAAGTGGGACGACCGGTCAACCAATAAGATGCGATTTTCTTGAACGTCAACTTGTTAAATTGCCTTTGCAAACACCAATTTCCCTGCTTTGTCAGTAAGACACCATACCATTCCCACCTTTGATATAATCTGGCGAGTCTATTCTTTCGATTTTCATCCCAATCACTCCTCCGCCTCTTAAGATATTTATAGTAATGGAGGCGACAGCTCATTGAACTTCGCCCGGGAAGTTTCTTGCTGATATCTTCCCACTTAATTCCGCGCGCACGAAGCCTGATGATCTCACTATGTTCTTCTGGAGACCATTCGGACTGCTTGCGGGCCGGAACTTGGGATGCATTGTTCTGGATGTCAGGTGCCATTGGTCGCATCACAGTATGTCGGAGAATTTGAGGCACTTTGGGAGGAGAAAAAGAGAAGATAGATCGATGAACGCAAAGTGGGAGAGCTAGCTTTATATACCCTCAGACGTTCTAGCTCGGGTTGTCCTGGTACTCATGGAAGAGTGGCGTTGGATGGTTTGCAAGGCTGGGACGACCTTTGTCAGGAGAAAAAAGGAAGATGGAGTTATAGAACTAAAGTGGGAGGAGGGCTGGCTTTAAATGCCCTCAGACCCCCTTGTATATGCTAATAGTACCCCTCAAGACAGAGACCGCACCGTTTACGGGACTTGTTAGCTGATGAGACAGGGACCGGTTCATGGATTAGATGACGACGTATAGAAGCTCAGAGAGATAAAAATGGTGCCTACACACAGAGCGGAAATTCCTGACATCTACAGTACGCCCTCCACGCTTCCCGATGGTGTGGTTGACTTGTGTTCATATAAGAACTAGCTGCTACAACTTCTACGACACCACTCTCCCTTATACAATACATTGTATGTCAACACTCCATTCTCTCTCTTAGTCGAATATTGGTATACTGCTTGCCTTCAGGAAGAGCTGAGGAGATACATTTTTCCTGTGAGTGCTTTGGAGGAGACTGCCAAATTTTTGATGTAAAGACACTAGCTGACTGACATACAGTATTTCATTGAGACAGGCATGTCGGAACCCGCCCCAAACATAGTCAGACTGACTAGTGACGTGACTGAGATACTGGGCCTCGGGGTCATTTCTTTCTGGCTGAGTGATTATGAACTCGATAATGATGACGATAAGTACAACGCGATTCTTGAGGAGGTCGATGGGCGGCTGTTTGGTGATGACTGCCTGTTTGTGGGGATATACATGCCTTCGATTATGCCAACACCAGCTTATGTTCATGACTACGATACGCCTGATATCTGGGATACTGGCCGTGCGGTCATAGCGAGATACAGGCGCGTGGATGGTGGCTTGGAAATTGTGAGAGATGCGGCAGGGGCGAAGATCGTGGACCTGTTTGTCTTGCCCTGGAGTCGCCAGGAACGAGTCGCCAAGGAACGCCTGATGGAGAGACACACACTCGCGCCAGTTCTCTGCATTGGTGATTGGCGGTTGGTGCGCTTCATGCAAAGATTTCATGAGGACATGGCAGGCCGCCAGCTGGGGCTTTTGGCAATATGGCAGCAGGTGGAACGTGCACTGGACGTGAAGGAGGATATGTGGATACATGACTGATTTACTTGTGGTGACCAAGACAAGACCCGCTGTTAATAGCTTGTTGAGAGGGACTGCTACTGTTTTTTTCTTTTCACTCCAGGGGAAGGGAGCATAGTTTACTATAGATGGAGTCATCAATCTTGTAGGCGTCAAGAATTGCTTGTGACAATGTTAGCAACATTTCCTCCTACATTTCTTCTATTGTTATACTGGCACGTGACCCATTGAACGTACCTCAACTTTGTCATCGGGGATACTAGTTAGTTGTATTGCAAGACATCCAGCGACAAAACCACCAATTTCTTCCAGTAATGTACCCTCCTCCCTGTGACGCATCAATGGCTTTTGGGCAGAATAGGTACTGTACTTCTTCTAGCACATGGCCAAGGTGGACAATATTGCATGTCCCATTCAGTCTTTCCTTTAGAGGCCCTTTTTGATCTCCTTTGCCATGGATCCAATTATGGCGCAGGTTAACACACGATATATTTTATAGCTCTACCACATCTTGGAGGGAACCAAAACCGATGCCACGCTTATGGAATAAGAGGTCTAGTAAAGAACACCATGCTTTTTAGAAATAGGCAAAAGCTTCTTTGGGCTTCCCCAGGACATCTCAGCTATCTCAGCTATCTCTCCAATGTTTTAGAATCACTCAGGAGTGCATTCCAATTTGGTCGCCTGCAGCTACTTTCACTCCATTATTCCCCTCCAGCAACTGGGACATGATAGGCTTAGTTAGTACATGCCGGATGCCATTTGAAATGTGGGCTGCTAGGTGGAATAGCGTCCATGAGGGGCCTTGTTGGAAAATCTCCAACGAGCTTCCAGGGTGCAAACATGACTAATTATTATAGGGTTATCTTGGTTTTCGAGAACAGTTTGTGATATGGAAGACTTTACAGCGGTTTTCCAAGCTTAGTTCTCCCGATACCAATGAAAAGGTGTCGGGCCATCAGAGATACTTGATATTTGGCATTCTGGTTGAGCTGCTTACTCGAAATACAGCGAATTTTAAGCGAGGATCCGTTTTAGAAGCCCATACTGTATAGCGAAGAAAGAATTATAACAAATGTCTAGTGAATGGTTTCTCTTCAACACTAACTGCCTGCTGTGGAACCTCCATTCAATCTGACTTGGATACAGCAAGTGAATGTTCTCTGCTCATCCTTGCTTTGGCTTGTGTTCTTACAGTTTCTCTTCGCTCCTTTCACTTGTTTATTTTCAACTCCGGTCTTGCTCTCTGATTCAAACATTGAGTACAACTGCTGGCAAGTATCGCTTTTTCTTACAGGGAGTTTCTCTCGTATTACCCTTCCTAATCTTACAACTTGACTCCTCTTCCCTATTTATTGAGCCTTCTGTGTCGAGTCCGCACCATGGAGTCTCGCGAAGCTGCTCGACGCGAGTTTCTTACTCGACTAGAACTCTACCAGCACCATCAAGACCCAAATTCTGAGATTGGTTAGTATAGTATCTTTCTATAAACATTTGAATCCTTATAGATGTGCTATACAGGTTTGTTCCGTGGAACAGTTGGTTACCTTCTTTCTCTTTTGCACCGAGCAGTCTCGAGTCTTGCTGGACTTCATGCCGCCTACTACCATGCCAGGTCTCATATCGAGAAGCTAGAGGGTAAGTATATTTCCATTGAAAATTTCTTGCAAATCCCGCTAACCTAGCCGCTCCAATGTCCATAGATTTGCTCGAGCGCAACGACATTGTTTTCAACCGCTACCATACTCCTCATGCTGTGATTCGCCGTGCCATGATGGACTATGACCTTGATCATGCGATTCTCAATGCCGAAGCTACAATCCATAACGAGACAGAGCTTCTTGAACACGCCGATGAAGTAGTGGGCTATAATAATGAGATCGAGAATATTTCAAAGGATGAGTTTGTCCTCGGTGGGCAGGGAGAGGTGATAGAGGCTGAATTGATGTAGTCATGAATTGCTTGGATGGTTGCTGGTGGTCCATGTAAAATTCCTCTTATTGCTATCTCGCTTCTTTTCATTAAGAGCGACTGAACTTATGGAAACTTTAAGCTACAGATATTGAATAACAGTTCCCATATACCTTGAAAAGTGAGGATCACATTTTTGCGACGTTTAGATAGCCTGCGGACGCATCATCTCGTAAACTCGTGACAATATGTATCTAGATTAAGCTAAAGAAGGAACAGCCGGGCAATTGGCTTGAGGGCCAAGGCCGCTGCCCAAAGTACTCCTCTCTTCTTGAGGTCTAATGTCCAACCCTCCAGTATCTTCATTGCCTCGAAATTTCAACGTGATTAGCTTATAGGATGCGAGTAGTTCTGTACTGTAGAAAAGCCATACAACTGTGAAATAAGTCAAAGTTGATTATATTAGCTCCCTTCTTCTTAATCTTTCAATAGTCCCAGATAGACTGAGCGTCCCACATGTATGAGTTCCTTCATTCAAGGCATATTATATCGAAATACCCAAACCTGGTCCGAAGTTAAACCCCTGATTCTTGGCTGCAGCTGCGGAAATCCTCATATAGAGATTTCACAGTGCCATACTCATTGTTCCAGCACCTAGCAATGACCTCCCCATATAAAACTCCGTGCGTCGATGGCAGCTCTTCCGGTGTCGGCCAGCGATTGTTTTCGAAGTAATCGTACTCAAAATCTTGCCATATTCCGATTGAATACATTATACAACCGATGCCGAGCAGGTCAATTCGAGAAAGCGGATCTTGGGCGCAAATCAGCTCCATGTCGGCATCTATCGGGAAGATGGCGCCATTTGCAAAATCGGCAACCTTTGGGGTATCATCGTTTATGAGGATGTTGCTAAGCTTGACATCTTGATGAAGTACTTTGCAACAGTATATGTAATAGAACGTCTCTACCAGTAGTCGAATCCACACCTTGCGAGATGCTTCGGGCGGCGCATCATGCGATCGAATGTACGATACCAAGTCACCTTGATTGGCGTAGTTTAGTCGTAGTTATCGCTCCAGTCTCAAACTCCAAAGAATTGCAGAATTCCATCATGGTGCCCGAGACGCTCGTAAATCTCTCAACATCCAAGAACTGTTGACGAAGTTCATTGTAGGTGGTTTCTCCCGGAAAAGATTTGGGGTATTTGGCAACCATGGAGTCGGTGATCTTGCATATCTCTCCGGACTGACCTATTGCTATACAGCCTGGGCGCTGCATAACATAGACGACATCTGTGGACGTCATCTTTAGGATTATGGGTGATAGCAAAGGGTGCGCGTTAGATGGGGTGAAAAAGCAGGATGATATTATTTATACTCTGAATGGATGTTTGGGCTAGTGTTGGATAAAAATATTTCCAGCCTGCCAAGTTTTCGCTCCATACAGCTGCGTTAATTAACCAGCCAATAATTTCCAATGGAGCACATGATAAGCGCAAATTTACATGCAACCCAGAAAATCTAATAGGGAGAGCCACTGTTATTTGGAACTGGAAGAACTACTTCCATTTGTATTACAATTTGGCGCTCATTTTGAAGTCCTTTTTAAAAGTGTCTACGGTTATTTACCATTTGAAACGACAGCGATAAAATATAGCAAAAGTTTAATCACGTTTATACTCGACGAATCCTCCGCAAAAACAAAGTAATCAATGACAGTGGAATGTTGGTGACTTCATCACAATTCTATTGCATCCCATGAGACTGCTGGAGTTCTTTCTCCTTGAAAATCAAAACCAAAGCCTTGGGAGATCAATCAAGGCCTTCCAAAAGAACATACTCTTCCCTGCATGCAGACAATTCCACCAGAATGGCTGGCACTGAAGTGCTAATTCAGGCCCGAGTATCCCTTTTCGAACCAGGGCTTCGCATTTCTTTATCTCTTTGACGCGATCTATGACCTCATATTCTGGGATTGATCCTGCAATGTGTTCGGTTTTCCGCCTAAAACTATAGGCCAGTAGTGCCATGGTAGGCCAGACATTGTGCCAACAAGCAGAAATAAGCTCGTCAAAGACTTCATGACGATTTAGTTTTGGGAACTCCATCCGATTAAATCGTTCACACAGCTCTAATCGATCGATATTAGGATCATCATCTGGTTCGTGTCCATAAACCATGAAGTACAAAATTGACCCAACTGCAAATTGCTCAGTTCTAGCACCGCAGAGACCATAAGAGCCGCTTAATGGTCCACCCCGGGTAAGTATGGCCAGTGGAACTGAAACACCCTCAAGAAGTTGTCCAATGGGGGTTACACGACCAAAATCAATTAACTTCAAGTTGAAATCTTTGTCAAGAAGACAGTTTCCTGCATGCAGGTCATTGTGGCAGAAACCCATTGTCTCCACAAATTCAAGAGCTGAGCTGAGCTGTTGTATCCATCGAGCGACAAGTGCGGGATCCTCGTATTCCTTCACATGAATAAGACGCCCAGGAAGGCCATCTACTCCTGGTTCTCGCTCCTGGTGTCCAAGCAATCGCCTATCGAGTTGGTTGTTCGGGCAATAAGATAGGAAAATATGATCTGGGTACGTGAGAAAACAATCAATGATACTTGAACATCGATCGTTGCGCTTGTTCATGTCTTTAAAAAAACGGATCTCGGCGAGGAAGGGATGCTCGGCTTCCGTCTCTTTTTCTTCAGGACGGACCTTTTTCACGACGAGAGTTGGAGTGACATGGTAAACAATGGAATAGGCTCCAGTGCCAACATTGTCGTGTTTCTCGAGTGTATCGGCGTGCAGGAAGCCCATGGTGGATTTGTAACCAGAATTGTAGTTGGGCAGAGCAGCAGGCGCGAGATTGAAGCTGGTAGAACAAGAGAATGAGAGGGTCAGAATGTTCAGTGTGTGCGCTGCGAGAAGAGAGAAGAGAAGAGGAAAAGAAACGAGACCGTGAGACAAATAGGGGCGTGGCTACACATGCAGCCACGCTATGCCATTTTTGCCAAACAATCTCGGTACCTTGTCATTGCTCCCTGATAATTATCCCTGTTGTTTGGTGGAGACAGAGTGCTACGCTAGACCGAAAGAGACTACTAGATCCATTAAACCCAAAGAGGAAATTTAGCACTTCAAACAAGCAAGAACAATTGGAAAACAAAAAGTCGACCTTCCTCACCTGACCTTGTCCAGCTCAGCATTTCTGTTCATCTGAAAACAGACACTCGATACCTCATCAAACAAATATCCAAGGACAGTCAAAGCTGCGAGCGATTCTAGAAAGTTGTTAGACTAGCAAAATTTTGAGTGTGCCAAAGAGAACTTACAGGGATACGTGAAAGTGGGAAGCGGCTTAGGACCCCCCTCCGTGGCCTTGTACCATTTGCCGTCCGCTCTTCTGACCCAAGAGCCGTTGTGCTGACAATTGTCGCAAGGGTCATGGGTTCTAGTGTTGCGAATGTTATATGTCTTCCCTTTCTCAACGCCGCAATTGTTGCAATCAGGATCGGGAACAAGGCTCCCTGGCGTCTCGATTGAATGGTCGCAAGCACCCTTTCTCTTATCGTACGACCTTTTGCACATTTCGACTGGTCTATCCTTGTTAGCATCTACTATCTATAAGACCTGGGAGAACCAATACCTTGCAGTAGAGGCTGCTTGCTAGATATGTGTTGAAGAAGGCTTTGTTTGTTTTGGTTTTCAGGAGAGATGTGTTTAGAGAAGATCAGAAAAATTGAGGAAGAAGAGAGCCTTTTTATAATAAACCTGAGTCTCGCCTAATGTGAGGACTGCTACTTTCAAGAAGTAAGTCAGTTGACAGGGTTACCTGTCCACACGTATTGTCGTCAAGGATTGATCAGGCTCGGACTCTTGACTGGGGTTCGACATGATTGAGCATTTCTGATACGAGGTACTGGTTACACTCCATCGAGTCTTCAGTACTTGCTGCTGGCATGGCTCCTGTAACTCATGATTGGGGGTCGGCATAATTGAGCATTGTGTTCGTCCCGCAGGCGATGCTCGGAGCTACTTCAGTGCATTAGCTGAACTCTGTACGCTGTTTTGGCATCACTTTGTCGCAGTTGCTACATGCAGCCTTGTCAGGGAAATGGATGACTCACAAAAATGCAACCAATGTGAGAGCTCAAGCCCAGTAGAATACCACACAATGCGCCAAGCAGGCGCTACGCCCTTGTGCAGCTCGAGTTTTCAGTCATTCATCTTTTTGAGTCGAGAGAATGTTGTAGCCTCCTTCGGCTGTTGTTGGCGTGAGCCACGCAAACCTGGGTTTGCGATCAACATGCCTAATTCCAATTGCCAATCAGGAACCTCTCTGTGCCATGCTGTCCCTAGCGATGTCAACCGGCCCAACAACACACTTTTGAAGCGATGGGGCAGGCCACATGAGGCATTTTGATTTGCTGGCCCCGCATCCCTGGGGCAGTTTTTGTCACAGATAGGGTCCAAATAGGGCCTTTAAGCGCAGCAAGGGTTGATTTACCGTGGCCAATCGCAAAGGCAGCCTTAAGAGCTTGCAATCCGAAGTTAGGCACAACCTTCATTTATTGGCACACCTGCATAAATGAAGGTTGTGCCTAACTTCCCACATCAGACAAGAAATGCACTCCCTTACAGTATCAGCCAATCACAGACTCAAATACATCTTGATTGCGCAGCTGTTGTTTTCTTATTCTACCCCTATGTAATGCATCCATACACAGTCTATCATTGGGCTCGAGACTACTGTAAAGCACGATGCCATTCCGTTCCCAGAACGTGCCTTGCTCTGTAGATCAATGAAGAGACATGGCGCAATCTAGATTGAGTTCCTGTTATTGCGAACAACCTGCTCCTCGGGGAATGTGCCAAATACTAGATAAAAGTAGGTAGATTCCCTCGAGTCCTGAAAAATCTCTCTTCACAGCTATTGTGAAGCTCTTTCTGCGTAACTATTGCTCTCAATCCACCGCATTTGCAACCAGCAGAATGGCCCCTGAAATGGTGAAGCTAGTTTGGAAGCATTCCCGCCGCGGTTTGAGCGTCTGTTCTGGAGAAAGATGTCAGTTTGTTCTGAGGGTGGGTAACTGGGGCCATTCCACTATCGCAAAGCAAAAGTACCTTGTAAGGAATCGTTCTAGCTTACCCCTGGTTTGTGATGGTATGAGGGGGGATCATGTATTGATATCCTACCTGTCTTGTAATATCGTACATATATTTCTGTCTACTTAAGTCCTCAAGTGCCCGTTTAAGGAGAGTTTCATGTCGGGCATGCATTTAGTAAAGCCTACCGAGCATAGCTAGCCTCGTTATATCATTTCCGGACAAGTACCTGGAGCCACCACGTCCTGGCCGTCTTCTTCCAGGCACTTCTCCGATTCAAGCATATGTTTTCCGCGATACGAACTTAGGAGAATTCCATAAACTCGAAAGAGCAGTGACATTTGTGGTCTATGGAATTATGTACCGACTGAAGCACGATCCGACCGAAAATAAAAGCCGATTTGTTTCGGGCATCCACGCTTTACAGATCAGGCGGCAATTTTTCAAATCTTTAGAGTCAAGAAGAGGTAGAATCATCGATAAAATATCTGAGCAGAAGATTCGTTCAAGCAGGCTTCTCGCAGATCCACGTTGTTGTGGAGTTAGCACTTCAAGCGATGGCCGCGACGACATTATTGCTTAAATTGAGGTTGAGGAGTTATTTGGCACTAGTGTCCACAGGTAATCCACATAACATCACGTGAACCGGATATATTTTCGGCCCGACTCGACGTTCAAGAATGACAAAACGCGATTTCTGGGGGTCGTTTACCACATCTGGCATCCACCCGCTGGCACCCAGCAAAGTTATTTGAAGATTCGGTGCCATTTTGCTGTGAGTTGGTCTGTTTACAACGTCTGGCAGATTCTGGCTGACTGCTTTGCCCAAGGATAACGTGGCATGTATGTTCTGATACACTTACAATACAACAGGTTCAGTAACGCTTTAGTTCTGTCCCATACAATTCAGCCCTACAGATTACACTCTAACCAATCTTGGATAAGCCCAATACTAATAGTCTTGGCACCTAGGGTTCGAGAAGAAGTTGATCTATTCTGATTATGGAAGCCAATTTCGAGCGCCACTGTACAAATCGGAAGTGTTGGATGGCCATCTTGGTTGCGAGAATAGAAGCTTGGTGTGAAAAGGGAGACAGAAAGAATAAAGATCCCAAGGCGAAAGGTATCAGCGAGGATGAGGAGTTGTCGGCATCGCTCGACAGCGAAGCGCATGGGATTTATACATCTTGAGAAGGGTAACAAAATGGAAGGGTGCTCAAAATGGATCGCATGGTGAAAATAAACGGGTGCTGAAAATAGATCGCACGAAAAGACGACTGCGAGCCCAAAAATAAATCCCTTCTCGGGCCACGAGCAGAACGTAGCCACGGCCACATCTCTCGAAATCGTGGCCCCGTGGTGTTCTTCTCCCTTTTGAAAAGCTCCTTTAAGCTCAAGGGCAATGGGATGACATCAGTTGAAGTTGTATGTATGGATCAGGGCATAAAATCTTTAGCTGATCTCCCTTCCCTTCTTTCGTGTATTCGCGCAAGATGTCCAAAGCCGCCTCAGTGAGTGGGAGAGCAATTGGGTCGGCGGAGCCATCAGAACCTATCAACTGAGACTTTAGATAACTTGACAATAGGCTAAAGATAAGGCCACTCACGCTTATTAAGATTTGGAACGCTGAACTCTGCTGCCAGAGTGGAGAGAGCTGGGGAATACAAAGAGCCTTGATTCTCGGCGATCCAGTTGACGAGCATTGTTCTCTTCTCCTCGCTCAAGGAAACCACTCGATTTTTGCCCAGGCTAACAGCGCATAGTACGACGAGTCCCTGTCCAGACTGCCCACACGTTCGAAGAATATCGTATAAAAATGAGTAGTATTTCTTGAAGGCACTAATAGTCTGCTCAGTGGTCATGATCTTAACTGCAGCGGAAAGGAGATTCGCGGCTCTAGGCTCTAATCGTCGTATGGCGTGGAGTGTTTTTGCGTGTGCTTGGAGTCTCTCACACGGCTCGCGGATTCCGGTCGGCACCTGGAAGCGTTGCGCCTTCTGCTCAAGCGACTGCGCCATTAGTTCGATGGAAGCCGTGAAGAGTAAATGGTGAAGAGTTTATGAGTAGTTTATGAGGAAGCCAAGTGAGGGGGAAAGGAAACCCCAAGTGGCACGTGACAGTTAGCCTCTGGCTTATGATTTACTCATCATTTAATCAGTAGTTCATGAGTAACTCCTCTCTTTTTTCTAATCAGTTAGCGAGAAACTTGTGCGAACTAGCAGGAATACACCCTATGGAGTTACACCACCACCTTCGTGGACCAATCATACTGCCGCTGCAAGACACCCACCAAAACTGACGAATGTGAATCATCCCACTAGTGTTGATTCGCTTCCTTGATTATCGTCAATGTCAAGCAACATCTCCCTGGGTTTCTTAGGAGGTTGCTGAGTCATCCGAGGTTACTCAGAACTATTCTTAAGAGTCCTGCATGAGTGATGCGTAGATCCCAGAATTGGGATTCTTATTTAGACCGGGGAAGCCACGTGGCACGTGACAGTTAGTCTCTGGCATTTTAGCTTACAATTTACTCATCAGTTAATCAGTAGTTCACGAGTAATTCCTCTCTTCGGGAAAATTGTGCGAACTTCCCGCTAGGTACTCTATGAAGTTATACCTATTTCGTGGCCCAATCATATTGCCGCCGGTGCCATGCCAGAAGTAACCTATATCAAGTGCGCTGCAAGGCTCACAAGAAGCTACTCCGGCATAATAATTTTATAGCGGTACAGTCCAGGTTTTGGGAGCACAGCTAACCAGCAATCTCTATGCAGTCGACGTGACGAGCAGTCTATACCCTTGGCGGCATTTCGGGCTAGTGGAGCAGAGAACGCTCAGATCGAGGGATAGTTCGAGTAGAGAGTAGACAACATATCCTGTGTCTAGTTACGCGAGGAGACGGTTCACCTAGACTCAGTTGAAGGATGTGCGGGGTTCATGTATCCTGCGGCACAATCATGCATCCCTAAAGTGGCTCCCGTATCCATGTGGTTCAAGGGGAAACTGAAAACGACGAAGGAATAGGTGCCAGGAGTGTCGACAGAATGGCATATAAGGAGGCACAATTCCGCCGAAATCCTGAGGCAACAAACAGACATTCAAGACTCCCAAAGACATTATCAAGCCAGTTCCCCAGCCCAGTGTCCAAGACTTCTTTATCCATCAACTATCTCCATGCCTAAAGCAATGAACCTCAATGGCAAGGGCCCTGCCACTCCCCGGCTGGCCCAAACGCCTCCATGCACCCCTATCGATGAAAGTCCCCAGCATTGTGTTATTCAATCGCCCGTCACATGGAAGGAATTGAAAGGTCTTCTTGTAGAAGTCATTCACGTACTCAGGGAAGCGAAACCCAACACCTCCACAGACCCAGTCACACGGGAAGAGCTTAAGGACCATCTGGCTTTGTTGATCGACTGCATCAAGAGGGCCTATAGAGAGACCACGGAACGTCTCCAAGCGCTTCTCGCGGAGTGTACGATCACGTACGACCTGCTCTGGGCCCTGTTCAAACCGGGCCAGCCGATATGCACAAGCTGCCGAGGAAGCGGCAAACCAAGATCGCTCATATACGATTCCAGCGAAAACAAGAAGACCAAACAGGGTGTGGAGTACTTCGAGCTGACAGGTCGCTACTTTGACTTCGACGGCGAGGTATTCGGGGAAGTTGAAAGTAGAGTGAGCATTTTTAAGTTCCATGGCGCGGTACCAATCAGCAAGCTAGCTGCTTTCCCTCTCCAGTACCATCCGACAAGAGAAGCGATGGAAAAACATCTTCGAAAATGCGGCCAGCGATTTATCAAAATGATGGCTAGCCATCATTGCCATTACCAGGGCGTTGCTTTCTTCGAGGGCAAGGATGGCATCCGTCAACAGACCGTGGACGGAAGAATCATGGTTGATGCTTCCAGGTTTCGGAAAGTCAATCCAGGTTATCCGAAACTGCAGGACAGGATCGCTGTCATTGACGTGTGGGGTGGTACTGCGACTGATGACTTTAGAGAGCGTGTCAAGTGCACCGGGAAGTCTCCTGACAAGCTGACAGGAGATGAGCTCCTTGTTTGCTCGCCAACGGTGCTAGGGTTCAGCTTGGGAAATAAGTTTTGGGGTAAGATAATCACACTAAGCTCCTAAAGGAAACCCAACTAACGCACTGGTACAGGCGAATTTGCAATCGACAATATTAGAAAAATCGACTGGTTGCCGGAAGCTTTTGATCGCCTAGTGCTTCCTGCGGGAAGGAAGGACATAGTAATGGCCCTTGGCGAAAGCCGCATGGGCGAAGGTAAGGAGGGTCGATTCGACGACTTCATCACAAACAAAGGACGCGGACTTATAGTGCTTCTGTCGTATGTTTCCAGAGCCTCATTGATGATTATACAAGCTAACTTGCTCGCCAGCGGTCCCCCCGGAGTGGGCAAGACTCTGACTGCAGAAGCCTTATCTGAACGCTTGCAGAGCCCTCTCTATTCGGTGCGTTCACCCACGCTAACATTATCGTGGATCACGCTCACCATCGCAGATATCCGCAGGTCAATTATCCTCCGACGCCGCAGTCTTGGACGTTCAACTCGATCAGGTCTTCACAACGGCCAGTCACTGGAAAGCTCTACTTCTCCTGGATGAGGCCGAAGTCTTCCTGACACAACGCTCTTCCGAGATCATCGACCGAAATCGTCTCGTGGCCACTTTTCTTCACAAGCTGGAATATTTTGAAGGAATTCTGTTCTTGACGACAAATCAGCCCGGTGGTCTGGATGCAGCGATCCTCAACCGGATCCATCTTTCACTGCAATATAGTGATCTGGGTTACGAGGCAAGAAAAAAAATCTTCGAACAGTTCCTACGGAAAGACTGCGGCTTAAAAGTCAGCCTTGATGATCGGCAACTAGCCGCTCTGGCCCAAGTAACCATCAATGGACGGCAGGTGAGTGGAACCCATGATTGAAAGAGCTCCTGTGACTGATTTGCTTAGATCAAAAATACCATGTCCATCGCTTGCACGATAGCAGCAAAAGTTGGCGAACTGAGGTTCGACCATGTCCGATCAGCGTTGACCGTGAACGGGTATAGTGTGCCGGACGTGGGGATGGCTCACGAGCGCGACGAGTTGTATGAGTGAAATGTCAATGCCTTCTCCTTAGTAAATAGTGCGCTTTGTTCTTTCTCTCTCGGTAATTGTATCTGATGACAACGCTGCCGGTTACAACGTTTGATTTTCTGTCGTACATGCATCTTTCGTTCCTCGTTGGACAGCATTAATCAATGGAAGTTAGTTAAATTTTGTAAACATCTCTAGCCATACATCAACGGGAAAGGTGGAGGGCGTACTGTAGATGTTATAGGAATCTCCTCTCTGTTCATAAGGCACCGTTTTTCTCTCTCCCGGCTCAATACATCCTCATCTGATCGTTGAACCCGGTCCCTATCTCGACGGTGCGGTCCCTCGCAGTCAGTTCCAGTCATGGGGGACCCATTAACGTAGACCACGGGGTCTGGACGGATTATAAAGCCTTGCCCTCCTCCCAACTTTGGCTTCAAGGGGACCACCTTCGCTTCTCCTAACAAGGTCGCCCTAGCTGTGTAAATCGCCCGACGCGATCACTTCCATCATGAGTACCATCATGAGTACCCGGACAACCCTTTACTCGTAAGATCGAGGAAACAGAGACTGGCTCAGTGGACAGTAGAGGTGGTAGTGGGACAAGTTCTGCCACAGGTGCACCGAACTCTCCCATCCTACTTATAACCGGTCGCAACTGACATCTGGACGCAGAAAAAAATGATAGTATTGACCTGGGAACAAAAATGGCCACGAAGGTCCAGCACTCTGGAGACCAGCAGCAGGTGGACTCTACTAGCTCAACAAGGCCAACATCTCCGGTGCCGGCGACACAGCTTTGGGAATCGGCAGCTCACAGTTATGTATGTTGTGAGGAAACTCCAGCCGGAAAAACTATCCATATCACGCTCTCTAAAAATCCGCTCAACCTCCAACCTTCGAAAGTTGTACCAGATTGGACCCGATCGATTCATACAACTCTTGTAGAGAGCCCGCCGACAACGCCTTTTCAGCAGATGTATAGACCTCTTAGTCAGGAAGACCTGGGTCATATTCGGAAGAGGCTGGAAGAATACACAGACGAAGTGAGATGGCATACCGGTAACTTAAATGGCTTTGACTGTGCGGTTATCCTCGCGGACGCTAAGACACTATTTTCATATATTGCGCTTCTGGAATCGATGGTCGCATCCCAAGCTCAACAGGTAAAGTTACATCGCCAACCTATATCACATTGTTTCAACCAACATAGAAGAATCATAGACCGAGACACCGTCCAGGAAGAGAGCCATGCCTTCAGCTGCTGGAGACCAGGAGGAACATGGAAAGCGGCCGCGACGTCATTAGGAATACGCATGTATGGGAGGGAAACAAACAAGGAAAACGGCTCTTCATCATGGCATAGGTAACAACGAAACCTCGGAAGTCCAGAAAGGGAGGCAAGGAGGAAACAAAAGTAGCCCAGAGAGCAGAAGTGAGCGAGAGCTGTGATTGGCTCATAGTTCAGCGGCTATTCTGCTCCAATCATAGAGGATGACGTCAAGATTTTCTATATTTAGTTTTGTACATCAGTTTGGGCTTCCTTACGCTTGGAAACTTTGCTAGCCGTCACTTTTTCTATCTGTTGAAATGTGCAATCTTGCAAGATGGAAATCAAATATGCTTAGAAATTCCAGATGAAAATTGAACTTTGCTTGATCTTTGTGAATTAAAAGCTAGCTTTTGAAGGTTAACTTACGACCTCCCCTGTGGGCGCTTCTTATATGGCATGACAGGAAATGGATGTGATTCGGCCATGCTACGTACGCAAGGACCTTATTTACCCCAGTCTCTGAACCAAGTCATCTGCCACCACAGGGATGCAGCACTATGATGGTTCGCAGTAGATTCTTTGGGTAGCATTGCATGGACATGCTGATGATATTTGTATAAGCGCTAGACAGCCATCCAAGAGCGCGATTTTTACGGAAATACAATGTTAATCACTCCCGTTTCAGTGAATAGAATTTAAAGAAGAGCAGCTGTTATTCACTCAGAACAGCTCCTATGTCTAATGTCTCCTCACTTTCCTTAAGTGTCTGACAGATTTGTTTCGCTAGGACCTCCTAGGCATTATATAATTAAACAGTAGTACACACAATAAAACCGACTAGACTCCCTTCTATCCTGTACCTCAAATCTCTGTCCAGCGTCTCATAAGTCAGGCCTGGACGCTTCGTAGAAACCTCGATGTAGGACAAGAAATCCCAGCGAGACAGCCGCAACCGCAACCATGGGGACGAAACGAAGATGAAACAGATGAGGGTGAAACCAGCTCTTCACCGTCAACATAAATTGCAAAGAGCGGTATATGGAGTCGCTTTCTGCCATACTGCTTAAGAGTAAACCCGAGAGATCGCGCTCTGAGAGCTCAGAGAGTGCGCTACAGACATCTTCCATCCTCCGATACCCGTCCCGATCCCAACAGTCCCGGATTACGTTGCCCATGAATATGCCCACCGTGTTGGGCAGCTCTCCATATATGTCTTTATCCATTTGTCCTGGAATCGTGTAGTCCCTATTTTCGGAAACTGCCGCATCCTCACCACAACCCTGCGCAGTGGTATTGGATATTTGACAGATGGGAACTTCGAACTTCCTTCCAGTAACAATGTTGTAAATTAGGGAACCGAAACAGGCTATATCATACTTGACTGATAGACCGTCCTCGTTGATTTCGTCAATATTTAGATATTTAGGAACGATGCGAGAGTTTGCAAAGTGGCATAATTTGAGTGTTTGCTTATCCGCAATTAAGAAGCTTCGTGCGGCAAAACCACCGATAAGGACACGCTTTGAATGTGCATATGAGACAGCAGCAGCTGCTTCCCGCGCCCAGTTCAGTTGCTGAGTCTGGCTTAACTTCTCCTGTGATAGACATTTGTCAAGAGTCCTCTCCTGTGGAAGCGAGAGATGGGGACATATCTCAAACACGTTGACATGGAATCCTAAATGTTCATGTATCCTCTTTTCGTGCTCGAGTGGACAATCTAGAGTGACTAACTCTAGTGCAGCCAGTAGACTTCTCGCATTCCGGAATGCACCTTTAGCCCAACACTTTTCAATGATTGAACCAAGCCAAACATTCTTGGTGGAAGGGAGAATCTCCCGTCGTGGCCAGGCTGCGCAGGCGGGCCCCGACGGTTGATCCTTAAACAGATCAAATTCGCAACGCTGCCCGGTTATAACCTCATATATCACAGCGCCCAATTGGCCAATGTCCGTGTAAATTGAGTAACCATGGTCGTCGGCGCGCTCCATGTCAGTACCAAGGGGCAGAATGGAGGACTCGGTGAAGTCACAGGATTTAACGGAGAGGTCGGCGCTGAGAACAAAATTCTTTGTAGCTATATCTGCTACTATAACACAACGGTCGTGTATGCGGACAAGGGTATGAGCCATTTGCCGAAACCATGAGAGCTGAAGAGACTGCACCGGGCGTTGTCCCTTCAGATATGTAGCAAGATCTCCATTTTCCATCAACTCCATTTGAATGCAATATCCAGGGAAGCCGAAGCAACGGACAACACCATCACAATCCTGTAGCCGTCGATACACGTCTTCTTCATGTTTGATGACGAGACGGTTCGCTTGGGCATCGTCGTCGTTATCACCAATATACCTCAATGGCAGCTTGACGGCGGCGCCACCTCGTCGAACGACGACCCCTGTTCCACCGTGGCCAAGAACGGGATCACAGAGAGGAGTTCCATCTAGGTTCAAGAAGGGAGAGGACATTCCAAGGAGAGAAAGAAATGTCAATTGTTCTGAGAGACCACACTTCTTAGCAACGTACCTACCGTGGAAGAAAAGGTACTCTCAAGAATGATGGGGAGGAGAAGTCACATGTCTCATTTCTTTTTTCTAAGCAGAAAATAAAAGCTATTGATTGGTTATGTTTGAGGTGATAAAACATGACTAAGACAGCTTCGCCCCTAATCCAACTGGGCTAATTAAATGGATGCTCCTTACATTAAGCTCCAACCTTCACTCCATGTGACTGACCGACAGGGCCACCACTACTTCCACCAGCTCCTTCATCATCCTCTGGTTTGCTCTGGCTTCGATGGTTGGGACAATTCCGCTTGCGCTTAGTTGAGCTTGCTTGAGAAGTTGGGATTGGATCTTCGCATTGACTTCCTCTTTGCTCCGCAGGTTTGCACCATTGTCTATAGTCATGGTCAGGTTCATGCGTACTGCACGGTCCAATTCCGCCGGTGCAGTCCGGCCATTTCGCTGGAGTTTTTTGCATCTGCCAGCACATTTCTGGCACCCACTGTCAGTTAGTGGAATACGACATCTCTACTGAATATGGAACTCCTTACTGGTACACAAATTGATTTTCGCGAGAATAGTATTAAGAATGATGGAGTCAGGTTAGTATTGCGAGAATGCGGTGGGGAGCGTCAGGTAAGATCTTAAAGGAGACGAATTGCTTGGGTCTATCAACAAGAGTAGACTATGCTACCTTATATAGAGGGGCAGGCATTGGCAGTGGTTGTGCAGTAAGGCCGCGAGCCCAGTGAGAAGAAACTTTGAAGGCTCGATCATGGCATCCACTTCGTCAAAGCCTTCGCGTTTAGGCAAACGGCGACAGTGAGACGATAGGACAGCTAATCCACCCAGCACATGAAATATCTTTGACCAATTGTCCTCCGCTACGCATGACTCATCTACCGCTCAATAACAGCTCCTAGAATTCCGCACTATGTTCGTAATTCACAAAAGCGCTTTTTCTTTTCTTTTACAACGAAACATCTCACAACTGCGAATTAGAGCCTCTTCTTGATAGATTGTTCCCGACAAAACCCTTAATTCGCTGAGCCGTCGTAACCTTTCCATTTTCTTTTAATGCAGTGTTGCTACACACAGCCCACGCCAATGAGGTGGGGCTGTTTACCGCCGGGAATTGTGGAGCTTGTATGAAAGATGATGACATGTACCTTCAGGGATTGCACCGCTCTGACCTTCTATGCTGTGAGGGAGGTAAGGCAGGTTATTTTCACTTCTACATTTTCGGTCTCTTTTTTTTGACACTCTACTAGTGGTCACCCTTTTTTTTAGCCATGTTGAGACCATAAGGGCCGAGACTTACTTGGGATTTTCTGCAATGATGTCATGAGTCGCCCACCAAATCTACGGTCACGTGCACTTGTCGGAAATCAACGGGGCAAAAAATAGCCGTAGAGACCGATGGAATAAAACGCCTCTGTTCCAACGACCTCTTATTTGAGACAATATGTCTATCATGGACAGTTCTGTCCAACCAACTCTAAACGCCTCGCCCAAGGTATGGACTAGCCCTGCTTTGCTAAATACACGCGTGATCCATGTCAGTGGATATACAACTAGCACAAGATTGGATGGACGTCCGCAATCGGCAATCGGCCAGCTCCGGTGGCCTACGGATTAACTGATTCAAGCTTTAGGCTGTCAGTGAGAGGAGAGGCCTTCAAGAAAATAGGTTTAGTAAGGTAGCTCGCATCCGATAGCCCAGTGGCTCCAAGTATCACAGATTCATCACAAAGACGATTTCCTATTTCGGCAGATGTCTTTCTTGGCTGGCATTTACGAATGCTCCTGCCGTAGAACCTTTTCGTAATCAAGCGCAAAATCCTTCCTAGGTGGTAAGGCGAACGCTAGAATCTCCTATATTTGGCTTCCTTACACTTGGACGTTTGCTTTGATAGAACAGATAGGAAAGGTAAATGCCAGGGTCTAGTCTTCATTTCCTACCCTACCTGGCGACGTCACAAAGCAAGACAGTGTATCGATAGAACTGAGTTAAAGAGGGGTGTAAATAGTTAATAACCAGTACAAATTCGATGTTCGGAACATAAGTCCCCTGTCACAATACCAGGCACAATTGGTGGTACTCTGCTGAGCTCGCTAGGATAAAGCTCTGCTAAATTATTCCCATGTGGGCAACTTTGTGGGTGAATAGGGTGGTCAAATTTCTTTCAGTAGCAATGATACAAAACTAGACGTAAAATTTGCAAATTAACTTCCATAATAGAATGGCTGAACCATGGCCCAGAGATATGCAAAAACAGTTCAAGGCATGGCCAACCTGAGTGAAGGAGGGCTGATCGAGTGTTTGATGTCTCTGCTCTCCTTCAACTGATAATATAAACCCCGAAAATGATCACACTCTTCTGTCAATATCTCGATCCTCTTCTCCAGCTCCTCTACCCTCTTCAGCTCCTCCGCCCGAGTCTTCTTCCGCTGGCGAAACTTTTTAGAGGCAAGGCTATTTTTTAGCCGTTTCTCTGTCGCCCCCAGTGAGGCAGATTTCCAATCGACATTGACGCCTATACGCGATAATCTTTCCGCGAATTCTGTTGCTGTCTGTGGCATAGTCCTCGGAGAAATTAATCCACCCTGTTGCAATGGAGGAAGAGAAGTACCTTTGGGATACTGTTGTCGATTGCGTTGTGTTGAGGGCAGCTGCGTCTGGCGGAAGAGACCGTTGGACGATTGCAGCGTATTTTCATGCTGCGATGTAGTGAGCGGAGGAGGATCGGCAGCATGAAAGCAAGGAGTCGTTGTTGGGACTTGGAGACTTGAAGGAGTTATGACCGATCGAACCCGAGTGGTGAGACGTGAGGACGTGCTGCGATACTGGGGCAACCGTGAGGCAGCGATCGATCTCGCTTGTATGTCAGTTGGGCGCGGCTGCAACGTTGGTAACGTCCGTTCTTCGTGAAAATGTCGAAGATCCTCGAGGTGCTGCGAGGTCCCATAGTCGTGAGTCGCCTCCAGCAGCTGAGTAACAGACGGTAGAATCAGTCCTTTCTTGCCCGCCATGGCACTCGCTGTACGTATGTGCAAACCTATCGCGGTTTGGGAGGAGGTTGAGGTTTGGGAACTCCGGTGGTGTCGTAGGCGCCTCTGCCCATTCCGGTGAAATTTTGAGAATCGAAGAGACATGCGAGTCATCACATCATGAAATTGGTGCTGGTGCTCCTTTTACATTCCCTTTCCATCCTCAGCGACGGGCTAACCGACGTGCTAGATTGCTGGTTGCTTCTATGGTTGCTTTTTGTGAGCCGGAGACGCTTGGGTTGTCGCCAAGCTGACGACGAGGCCTCTGTTACCTAGGGGGGAGGATCCCCTATTCTTTGCGGGAGGCGTGGCCTTGACATGGCTAACACAGCGATTATGCTCCCTGATTAGGATTGTCTTGGCGTCGAAAAAAACAGTGATCCCCTTACTATCATCGGGGCTTGGATGATCGTGGCGTTGGAAATTCATGGAAGAGCCCCACAATCACTAGCTATTCCTGATCAGAACGGTCTTGGCGACAGAACTTCCTCATTGGGATGGTCTTGGCGATAAAACTTCCCGATTAGGATAATTTTGACGTTGCCGCCCATGCCAGCCAGACTCGCCAGCCATTTTCCAGAGCATATATGGCGGGTATTGCTCCGGTATGACGGCTTCCTCGGCCGTCCTGCCGTTGTCTTTCTCGTCGAGAAACGTTCTTCTTATTTTCTCCATCAGACTGGTGAGCTTCCAGATATCATCGAGATCAATCCAGAATGCATGACTCCGCTCGCTGGTTGAGTCTCGACGAATTGGAGCAGTCTGTATCAAAGACAGATTTTCCCTATGAGGCAAATCCGCTGACGGGAGTGAACACGACCGATGCCCATGCTGTAGCCCGTGCGATTGACACCGAGACCAGGTCGGTGATATTGCATGTCCCATTCGCAGGGTGGCTTCTCAAGGCGGTTGGGCGCGACACAGACGTGATGGACGGGCATTTAGTGTACCTCAGGGTGCTCCGTATTCGACTCAGTAGTCTTCTTCGGAGGTGTCCTGAGCCACCGCGGGTCAAGAATGAGCTTCAAACGGTAGGCCAGAGCTGGGGCAATTAATCTATATTGTGTGCTGACACTGGAGACAGATTGTTCTCGGAGTAAACCCTCTTGCACGAGCAGTGATATCCGGCTGCATCCAGACCCCTATGGTGTGAGGTGGGAATGTGTGACGCATGATCTTAACATCGGCTTCATCACTGACCCTCTTGCTGATGTTTTCTGTCACCAACCCGGCTACTTGAACGCGGATGAGTTTTACCTCCTGAACGACCGCTTCCAGCGTACCTATGACGCTGGACAAGATATCGATCCGGCGGCTACGTTTCGGGCCGACCTGACGTTTTTCCGGGGAATCAGAGACATGCCGCCAGCCTCATTGGCCAGCTCCATCACAAACAAAGACTTGAGATGCTTCCAAGTCTCCTATGCCCTCATGCTTTCGGAGGCGGACGGGGAGTGGGGGCGTCTCTTGGGTCGCTCTTGGAGCCATCGATATAAAGATACAATCGAATGCCTTCGAAAGGACTTGAGATACCGTGATCTCTTGGTCCAACTTGCCATGGTAAGCTGGTCACTGCAGCCTCTTCGCTTTGGAGTACTTCTGACATTGTCCCAAAAGTGCTTGTACAAGCAAGGAAACTTTCACGGAGCGACCGCAATTGCCGAGGGCCTGAGGCCTGCTGCCTGCGCGCCCGACACATTCCAGGTAGAATGGACAATGATCCCATCGGAGCTGCGCAGAATTGTCGAATATGAGTGTAACTTTCGGGCGTGCCGCGACCATTTGAGGGATATGAGGAAGAGGGGAAAGCCTGCGTTGCCTTTTATATTTCCCATTTTCAGAGAGTACCAGTTGTCCGTTGAAAGCCTCCGGCGGCACGAACCATCTTCCCCCCAATACGAGGCTTGTTTGCGGAGGGCAACTTCGAACACCGATGACCTGCTCTTGTCCAGATCATACCCTGGAAAGACGGAAGTCGTGGAGAGAATCGGGAGTGTGTTCCAGTTCTGTATCTGGTTTTAGAAATATACCCATGCTGCGGCCTAGCCTGTATCATCAATCACATAGCCATTCATCCCTTCCCTGCTGGGAGCATGTAACTGTCGTCCACGGCACCATAACGATCATTTCAGGATTTTAATACCAGCTGCAGTTTTAATGTATGGTTGCCAAGCCGCCAATCAGAGTAGACAACTTAATCCCACAAGCTGAGCGGTGTGTTTGGGAGATTCAGGCAACCAGTTGCCTCAATGCAAGGCTCTATTCTATTCACCAGATGAAAGTCAATCAGGCATGAAGTTGGCGACAGAGATTCACGTACTTAATCCCACCGATTCCCCGCCACGAACAAATTTTCTGGATCCTACAGCCCCCTCGCTCTGTTTGTCGTCTATTACCCCAATCCCCCTCTGTGTCGCCTCTAGTCCTCGGATCGTGTGCTTCAGAATGAGTTCGATGGTCAGGACAAAAACTAGACGAAAAAGAGGAGTTAGTTGTCCCCATCACTGGTGCATCCACAACTCGATCAGCGCTAATAAATATGACAGGAGATTCGTGGCGATGGTGCCAAGATTAGTTCATGCCGTCATCGTCACGTGGTTCTCAGTCATCCTTCAACATCACCACCCCTCCATGCAGCCCCGCCCCGCGATGCGCGCAACCAGGTCGGGGTAATCATGGACACCAAGGTTTTGATCAAATCTAGCGACACACTGGACCTCTCTCGGGACTTCGGCAGAGTACTACAGGTACTTATTGATGATGGATGGATCGTGCTAAAGGACGCCACGGATACAGACTCCATTCAGCGGGTTATGAACAATCATGTAAGAACTTCCGCCCTCTACCTCTCTTCAATGCAGCTAAAGGTACCTAGTGCGTTAATTACCTTCTTGCCAAAGTGAGCCCAAACTTCCGACGTCATCTGCCATTCCTGATGCCTGCTTCTCAGCTTGAGAACTCCCAATTTCAGTGCTCCCCTCAGTGGGAGGGGCTGGCAGACAAGAAAGACGAGATCCTTGCCGTGACTGCTTACCATCTCTCCGGCAAAAAGGATATGGCGCAGTGGAGATGGAGATACCATATAGGGGATAGTGAGGGCGATGAACCAGAACCCATCTTACTCACCGGTGGAGACGTGTACGAGAAGCCAACTCTCAAACAATAAGTCTACTATTAACATCTTACAGGATCCTATGCAACGGCTGGTTGGCACGACAGTATCCCAAGCCGTCAGGCAAAACGGACCTAACCATAGTAAACTATTCCCGGTCAGACCATTCTTGGTGAAAACTTCAGCGATACATATGAGTTGGTGTGCAAGGAAATGTTAAGATAATATAGGACACTCATCGGGAAATTTAAAGGGATTATGGTGCATCAAAGGTAGACCGGGCTAGCATTATGAGGCAATGGAATTTTTAATTATCAAAGTGGTAAAAGTTTAAGTGCCATTTATGACAGAAAGCTCGCCAGTATAACCGTATCAAGGTGGGCGAGTAGAAGCAAAGCTAGGGGGTGTCAAGATTGGACATAGTCTTCGGTGGGATCGAACAGCAATATTTGAGCTGGGTATTCATTGGAACCTGTGGGCGGCAGCGGGGTGGGATTGTGACGGGGGTTGCTAAAGTCATAGAGAGGACTGGTGGGGAAAGGCCGTAGTTGAGAGGGATCGGGACGGGGGTTGCTAAAATCTAAGAGAGGACTGATGGGGAACGGCTGTAGTTGAGAGGGATCGGGATGGGGGTTGCTAAAATCTAAGAGACGACTGGTGTGAAATGGCTGTAGTTGACCTGGATACATCGATCCGAGTTGAGACGGGGATTCGTCGGAGATAGTAGGTCCCTCTGGGGAGGGATTGAGATGGCGGTTAGACCCTGCGGAGTCGGATGACGATACTTGATCCGAGTAGGGCACGGTTGGGGCGCCGTTAGAAAGGTCATGGGCGAGCACCGACGGGGCCGAGCCATTGGGACATTTGCTCCATATGGCTGATCTAGATTCGGCCAGGTCCGTGAAAGATCCGTCGTCACCACGCCTCCTCTTCCTCTCCCCTAAGGGTCGGATTCGGTCCCCGATTTCACGCAGCCGGACATTTTCTTTTTCAAGCCGTTCAACTCTCGTGTTTATCTGCTCAAACATCTTCATGACTTCTTCTCGCTGGCCTGAACCGTCACTGCAGCTGTCGGCTGCAGATGCACCCGGTGACTCTTCTTCGCAACCTGCCTCGCTCTCTTCGCTTTGGGCGGCGACGTGATTCTTGTTCGGCTGCAAGAGGCTTCCGTCATGAGTGACTATCTCCATTAGTATGTGTAAGCTCTTCATACAAGTAGTACAACTCACATGCGGTGCGGAACGCTCTGGAGGTTTCAAGCCTCGACTTGCCTGATTCCCTATGATAATCCTTCTCGTGCTTTGCAAGAGAAGAGGTGCCTGTTAAGAATTCCTTCCCACACTGAAAACAGTAGGTCCCAGTGAGTATCGCACGGTGGAACTGGTGGCTACGATCCCGGGTGTTTCGGATGTGTTTGGCCAGGTGTTCGGCGGACTGATACTCTTGGTTGCCGTGTTTACATTGCGGAGCAATGCACTTCAGTAGCCGGGGAGGCATCTGATCCTGGCAATCCATCGCTTGTATTTCCCTTATTTTCTTTAAGGCGCAAATGCGACCGCCAAGCGCGCGATTCAAGAGGTCTTCCCGCCCCATGCTGATGATGATATCCTCCACCACAACCGTTCGCTCGTAGAGGACCTCGATCGTTTTGCATAATGCCCGGTGCCTGGATCGTCCATCCACCGGCAGAGGTTGTGTATTTGAGAGTTGAGGGTTCACGGCAAAACAATGCTCTAAGACGGTCCTATAGTGACTAAATCGTAAAAGGGTTGCTGCTACTTACCCATTTTGCTGGTGGAGATATAGCTCGTGGTGGTAAGACGGGCGTCTCCGGGCAATGGGTGCTAGCTGATCAGCTCCACTCCGGTTCGGAATATCACGAACCCGAAATGACTACAGGCACAAATTAGCGCCTTGGCATCAGGTTACTGAATATGCTATCAAAGAATATTCCAGAAGCATTTCAACCTCGTTCTCTCACTCGCTAGGAGAAAATCCCTGCTGAACGTTTGGGACGGGCGACTGGATTGATGGGCGACTGGTTTGACGGGCGACGAGATTGATAGAGCAGCAGCCACAGGACCTTACCTGGCCTATGGCTTTTGACCGAAGTTCATTCCCATGCCAACGGTTACATATGGCGACTTTGGCATGGCGTCCCAAAGAGAGCTTTCTGGGGCCTAGTTCTATGGCTATCTTCTTTCCCAAGGATAAGCATCCCAAGGAGATAACCGTTTTGTCACAATTAGCCACCTTGCCCAGGCAAGCTGGCTGAGGAGATGATGCGTCTTTTCGTTTCTCGAATGTGGTCAAAAGAGCTTGTATAGTCTCTTAGCTCGGATTGCGTTGTGGCGGATAACAAGCTCTGCCGCAATGAGATGCTCTGCGTGGGGGAGAGGCGTGTTCCAGATTGGGGGGGAGCCGGGCGACACTGGGATTGAGGAAGAGAGTAATTGAGCCTCTCCAGCTCAGTCAGACGACAGGCTTGGGAGCAGAAGGCATCACCGGTGGTGCGCTGGTCACAAGCCAGACAGTAGTCTGGAGACCAGTCTGTCTGCATTGGAGAGAGATTTGAATGGTTAGAAAAAAGGGTGCGATTGAATGAGGATATGGACATACGTCAGTGATAAACTAACTAGTGCAAACTATTCAAACATTATCAAAGGTAAACTCTCTTCCTTACGGCTATACGCCTCCTCGATCCAACTTCTGAAAGTTATACAAATAAACAGGCCCGCGGCCATAGCTCTGCACAGAGACAGCTACAAAATCAAGCATATTAACTGTCTCATACAATCACTCTTACATCCACTTTTCCCTTACCTCCCTTCTGGACTTCCGAGGTTTTGGGTAATTCTTACATAAAGACACTTACTGAATCGCCATGTTAAAATTAATCGTAAAGTACCGATTTTAGTCACACGAGATACATATATATATATAAATGCCAAAGTGTCCTTTTTAAAATGGACGCATATTTCAAGGAAAGAAAATACGAAAAACCAGCAAAAGTAAACCAATGAAAGCATTGCAAACTGCCAACATCCATATCTCACATTCTTCCTATTTCTGTGCAGTAGAATTAGATCACACATAGATCCGCGAGAGACCAGGTCGTGGTACAGCTTTTATCAAATACCAACATTGCGAGTGTTAAATCTTAGGCGCCCGGGCCCAATTTGGTTGGGGAAAGGTGGGTGTCACCATGAAGTTCTCACCAATTATGTATAGAATTTTACACGGGGCTGCGGGCAGCTTTATAGAAAATGGCATTAAGTGGTCTCCGGGTGTACAGCACGGGATCTCATGGCTTTTAAATTTTTATGTTGCGCTTGTCTGCGTTGGAGTTTTAGCACTGCAAATTATGAATGCATTTTCTTTTTTCGCCAGGCTCGTTGGAAATTTCCAACGAGACCAATGGTTTCCTGCTCTCAGATCCAGTTAGAACAGTTTTAGTCAGAAATGGAATAGAAATATCACGCGCCCGCAGTTAATCCACTGAATGGCTTGGCGTCTGAGTTCAACGGCGCACGCATCTTCCATCATCGAATGCTGAGTGGCTGCGTGAGTTCAACAAACCCTGCAAACTTTCCCGCAAATGGACCTTGATCGTCATGCCAAGTGGGCGCTTACTCCCTGTTCATGATTGGAGCTCGCCGCAGCCGATGGGTTGCCCATTGCAAGGTTTAAGACCCAAGCCTGGCCCCCCGCGACTCTTTTAACACGATCATCAACTTCTTGCCTATCTGCGGTGTCTCTGAATTCACAGCGATATTTGTTACAAAGATGGCAGAACCTATAAGCCTGGCTTCCGGACTGCTGACTTTGACTGTTTTTGCCTTCAAGTCTAGCAGCACACTATACGAGACGATCAAGAGTTTTCAGTCCCATCCAAAAACCGTACGTGATCTTCTGGAGGAGCTTGAGGCTTTGAGCGGGGTCCTAGGCCGGCTCACCGACACCGTCAACACTACTACTGATGTAGACCAGGGACCTCGTCAAGGATGCCAAGGCTGATCTTGAGGCTCGTCTTGATAGCATCAAAGAAAAACTTCAGCTTATAATTGGGAAAACTGTGCCAGAGTCTGGCTTAGATGCGTCAGAGCTGCAGCGGATAAAGGAGGAGCGCGCAAGCACAGAAAAATGTCTCCAAATCTGTGCTCAGTTGTCCAACCACATTGATCAGATTCAACTCACACCCAAGGGCAGTGGCAGCTCTCCCGGATCAATTGATCCAGAAACCTTACCTGAAAGAGTCGCCAATGAAGGCTTGCAGGATTGCAAAAATAGTCTTATTCTTACAATTGCAAAGTTGGAAAGGCATATGCAAGATGTAATGGACCGATTGCTGACAAAGTCAAAGACATCTATGGTGTCGCAGGAGGAATTTACAAATCTTGCAAGGCTGCGCGATGAATGGGAGACGGCTCACAAGTGCATTGATATCTGCTCTAGAGCAGACATCAACTTGAAGGAAAACATCAGCATCATTGAAAACCATGCTACTGGCGACGCTGTACAATTCATGGTTTCGACTAGTGGGAAGGTCATTCATGGTAAAAATCGAGGGCTTGGGTGGAGATCGAGGCAGGTTGGAGGTTACCTCAGTGATAGCTCAGTTCAACAGTTATCACGGGATATGACAAGCATCAACATCCAAAATACCCAGAATCAGGACTCATCTTCACCAGGTAATATATCGTCTGTTCCTGATGATGATCTGGTGAACGAACCTACTTCGGAATTCAGTGAACGGTATGGACGAGGGTTTAAGCTGACACCCAAATCTTCTCTGGACGTACCTACATCCTCTGCGGGTTTAGCAGAGGGAGCGGCCAATTAACTCATCTATAACATAAGAGAGCTGGGCACTACCGATTTAAGTGCTGCTTCTAATTGTCAGATTTCTTTTTTATTCACTCTGATATCAGGTGCATTTGTCATTTGTCAATAATTTTGAGATAGCTTTACCACTTTCTCCTATTAAAATATCTTCCGCAAACAGTTGTTTTATTGCAATTTAAATAACATTGGATCGTGCGGCTATATTAGGCACATTTATCTCTCGGCCATCGTCCGAAAATAGCCTTTAAGCAGACCAAGCTGTCGAAGAAAATTTGGCTTGCCTGAGGACATCGTGAAGTTGAGTTACGTTAAACAGCAGAATCGTAGGAGTGAAGATGTCACAGAAATCCCGAAATCGTGAAATCCGGAAATCTTGAGATCCGCAAACGCAGTTACACCTGGTCGATGTTCATGTGACATTCACGAGGTAGTGCTATTAATGCAGGGATACAGTAAGTTTTCCGCGCTTGGTGAAAACGATGAATCTTCCATGCTGGATTTCAATCACTCGCACCTGAAAGCCCTGAAGAGCGTGCATCACTCTAAAACATGGCCTCTTTTCCAAAAGGTATGCCCTTCTTCTCCAGAAATCCAGAAATCCAGCAGGTCCATCGGCTGGTCAGTCCACTGCAAAAGCAGTGAAAGAATCCGAAACGGCTCGCATTCCGGTATGGAGTTGCTTCAGGAATCAATGAGGGTGGCCCAAACTGGACTCCCCGCCTACTATAAATTCCTCGACCCCATCTCGTATATACTCGACAGCCTCTTCTTTCGTCAAGACCTCATGATGCGTGCAGATGGCCGTACCCCAGCTACTAAACAGCGAAAACGATCGCGGTCACAGCAGGACCAGTCCAACCTTCGACAAAAACAACGTCGAAGAAGAATGGGTCTCTTCCGGAAATGTGTCGAGTTCAGTGACAAGTATGGGGGCGCAAGTCTTCATCTTAATTCACGTTAGGCGTCAATATCCTAAACACTGATTGAAGTGGCACCTGGCTGCCATCAGAAGAGCATATGGTATGATCTCTGATACAAGTCTGCATGTTCTAGCGATTGACAATGGGCGGCACTGTGCTTGTATGGTTTGGAAGACGCCGAGAGAGTACCGAACATTAACTAGAAAGAAAGGCGTTTGCAATAAGCACAGGACATCATCGCTACTTTATTCAATTATTTAGCATTTGAAAGGTGGAAACACTTCGCGGCAGGCTCGCACAAATAGAAAACAGCGGCGGCTTGAGAGGGGCAGTTTATTTGATTATCAGAACTTGCATATTAATTAGCGTATTGAACATCACAGTTGGCAGAATGCCTGTAATCCTCAGCTGTTCCACATAAAATATTTCAGCTAATTACATTTTTAACACTTCTTACCACAAAGGGTCTCTTCTTATCTACATTGGCTCCATTCAATTTGCTCCTTTTATTGCGCTTCCCCGCATTTGGCGCTAGTCTAACATCTAGTCTAGTGCCAAGCAGATGTTAAATCTATTTTTAGTTCCGTCTACCCGAACTTACCAGGATAAGTCGTCACCTAATCAAAACAGTGACCTTGAGGTTGTCGGTTAGTTTGTTATTTAGCGACCTTGACGGTCCGGACCAGGAGGACGCCAAGGCGTGACTTCAACCATCCCAATCACCATTTTATTGGCCGATTGTGTCCCCTGACGCAGAAAAGGGCATATAGTATTTCCATAGTTTCCTACTACGCCGTCCTTTGGCAGTTGCTATATGAACCAGTATCTGCCGTGCTGTTCCTTCCAATATTCAGGAAGACCTTTTTTGTTCATGTGGAAGCGTCTTCCACAGTGCTCTTGTCTTAGCTTAATGATGCCATGATCAAGAAATATAAATTCAATAATGGTTCACTCGCGAAAGCAGAGTTCTACATGCAATGCCTTCCGCCGATACTGCGCGACCACCCACCGACATTTACACACGGCGATTTTCAACGAAAGAATATTGTGATGCGATTAACTGGCGACACGAAGGATGAGTTCGGATTGGTTCTTCTTGACTGGGAGTTTGCTGGATGGTATCCCAGCTACTGGGAGTACTCCAGAGCCATACAAGCCTGTGGGCGGTGGGACGACGATTGGTGCTTACAGATCAACGAGATTTTCTCTCCGGAGATATACCCCAATGAATGGGCGTGGATGCACATGCTTTTGGTCGAGTTGTGGTCGTAATCAAGGAAGGAGAACCCAGGGCTTGTTGATAGTAGAGCACTTGAGTTGACGCTGGAGTGCAAGACATATTACAATTGCAAGGTGGATTATATGGGCGAAACAAAGCATGTGCCGAAAAATGCAGAAATGAATATAGCGCTGGAATGAAATGCTAGTTGCATGTTTGTCCTGATTGATAGTGTGGTGACGCGTGTCAATGATACTCACAAGCGGGTCTGATGGAGGGCTGTTATCAATCTGTTCCGGTATCACCCATGTCCGTGTAGTTATTGTTTTTTAAGCTCTTTGCTATAGTTGATATGGTACTCTATTTTAAACCGTCACTGTGCGGAGTGGGCCATCACCATCCAACCTGCAGCGCGATGAGAACCTCGACATCTCCGTAATAATATCCCAAGAAGATCAGCGACAAAACTGAGGTGCAACCCAATAAAGAGGAATATCATGTCAAGAATGCCATTGCGCTCACCTGCCAAAGGTACATTTCCTAGGATGCCAGGTTGCGCTGCAAGCGGGAGACTGCTGTGTGTCACCAACGGCAAGGAGGTACTTCTACTCTCGTCAGCGGAGAGAATTGCGGAAGAGCCTAAGCTTTCTCCTTCAATCCGTGATAAATCCTGACAAAGTGTGCTAGTAACTTCAGAAAGTGATTCACGAGGGGGCTTCGGCGCCCACCACTGCTCAAGTTGGTCGTAGAATGTCCCAGGTGGAATTTTAGGCAGACCAGAAATGGTATACGACAGAGAACAAAGAGTGAATAATTCCGGACTCATAGCGTAGACTTTTCTAGCAAAATAACGTGCGCCGCGTCTGACACTCGGTCGTGATTCTTCATCGCGACAACCTGGGCATAAGGTTGCGTTCCTGCATTTCTGCATTTCTGGATTTCTTTTGCCTTTTTAAATTTTATAGTATCTTCACTTCTGTATTTCTTGGCTCCCGCATTTACCCTTTCTATATTTTTATGTATCTAATCTAGGAGAATAGTCGCACTAGCGTCGATGCCTGGGTAGGAAACACAGCTTTAGAGATACTGTTTACTGTTTATGAGCCGCAGTCGCTGTGGGCGTTATTTTGTCCTTGGCCCCTATGCCATGGAGTGAAAGCTTAGTGCGCGTCAGTGATATAATTTCAAGATGCGTAGTAGCTTGAATTATAAAAGTAGCTTGACTTATACAATAGCAAATTATTTTTAGCTATATCCAACTTATATCTGACCTCCGAGCAAGTTAAACCGCCACAAAGCGCCTTATTGGCCTTCAAGTAATAATGCACGCTGCAGATATCTAGTCCACTGTCAGGATCGATTCTCTGCTTTGATCCGACACATCAACCGGTTGGCAAAATCCAATGATGCGTTGTGAGTCCATTGACTCTTGCACGAGGGATGTCCTGTCCGCATGTTCAAACTCATATTTGACACCAATGTCGTGTCCGTATAGGATAGCCTCAATATTTGGAGATACCAGATGACCGACCTCTTGGAGGAAGGCGCCTCTGTACTCACACAAGACATCTAAAAAAGATCGTGAATAAGTCATTGGGCAATTTCTCAAACCTGGTGAACGTCAGCAACCCAAATGAAGCACTAGAGCCATTGTGGCGACAAACTTGTCGGTCCCGATACGCAATTCACCACATGGAACAAGAGCAAGAATTCCCAATGAAAACTTCTGCTGTAGCTGGTACCAATTACGTGCAGAGTTGAGCCGATTCTTCAGCTTCGTGTGCTTTTCATGATACTCACTATCGTCCGCCAACGGATTTCTCTTGTCTGGCACTTTGAGGTGGGGATAGAACTTTATTAGCAAATCCCGGAAGGCGCTGGAGTCGGCTCGGCATGACAAGTCAGTATCTCTGGTCCCCCCGAGGCTCTTCTGAGCCGCTACGTTAGCCGACCGTCGACCTTTTTTATACTCCTTCTCACATTCATGTCGGCGACCCAGCAGCTGGACCAGGAAGAATCGACGGAGAATCGCACGGATCGCGGTCCCGGAATCTAACGCATCTAGCGCTTTCATCAGCATTGCATCATCTGCAGAACATGGCGCTATCAGGTTATGGCGCTCGCGAGCAGCCTCGCAGGCCTCGGCTAGCTGCTTGAAGGCCAGGGGACTCGCGACCGCAAAAAACAATCGGACCAGCAATGGCACTTTTTGATGATGCTTCGCTTCACTTCGCCGAACCAAGACGCGGTAGACCTCGTCCGGCTCGAAGATCTTGTGTGAGATAGGTGCGAGTTCCGTACAGAGCTCAAGCATATCGGTAGGTTGATCTGCCTTGGCTGAAGGGCCGCCTTTTTCTAGGCCGTGAGCTCTTACCATCGGCCTTGGAGCCAGAGTTCCTTTTCAGCTTGCTGGGAAGGGCCGACAGACCACCGGCAGCAGTCATTTCCGTGCTATTGTGCGCCATCTTGCTCGTCAGCACTGAATCTGGGCGTGAACGCAGTGCAGCTGGGACAGAGTTGCTGCTAGGTGATCCAGGTGGTGCATCTGGTGAGTATTTGTCTTCAAGCTGCTCGGGAGCATGGTCGTCTTGGCTGACAGCGCTATCACTGGTGTTTCCGCTTTGTGCTGTTGGCGCCTCGTCGCGCTCCTCTGCACCTCTGTACTCTCTATCAGCTGGATTCCTCATCATTCCCGCTATACTTACTCGTCAACAGCGGTCTTCACGGCTGCTGGCGGGTCGCGAGAAGCAGCATTTCCAAGTTCATAGCAATCCAATGGAGGTGGCATTACATCTGACAGCACACACGTCATGTCGTGACAGGAAGGCTGAACCAACGATACCGGCTCATTTAGAGGCAGCGATTGCTGCCCATCATTGTCATCGAACGAGGGTGCAGAGAAATAGTCGGAAATCCGAACTTCACCTGCATACTCAGTGTCTGACAAAAAAAAAGAAATGTGGTCGCGAGCATATTGCTCTGCAATATGCCTTATTCCGTTGGCCAGTTGCCACAGTTGGGAACCCAGAAGAAATGGCTGGCAATCTCCACGCTGATGTAGTCGAGAAACGAGTGACTGGACCTGAAGGCAGAGGTGCTCTGCAAACCTTGCATCATCCTGCGAAAGACGTAGAGAATCAGAGCCCGCCCTAGTCCCACAGAGAGCCATGTTCAACTGAACTCTTGTCGAAGTTGTATCGATGTAGAAAAAGAACGCCAGCTGAGAAAGGTGTTGATGTGGTCACGTGCGATAAAACGATTTGCGGATAGTCACTATCCGCAACTTCAAACCTTTTTATGCCAGGGCCACGCTGTGAAAATCGTGGCCCCTTCAAAGGGTCGCGCGACCGAAGTCCGTGGAATCTCGAAGAAGAGGCCACTGTCAGATGGTGACGTGCCCAATTCGGATTGCAGCTCCAATAATCCATTTCTGGAAAAGGCCACACTTTCTAGGATGAGGAGGAGGGTCGATGGCTGGGGTGGAATAATGGAGGCCACGTATATTGAGCAGGGCGAGTAGGGCGAGCAGGGTGATGGGGTGGGTAGGGAGTAGGGTGGCAGCAGAAGAACCAAAGCCATGATTTTTCAAGCCCACATCCTTCGGGATTTGACGTGAGTTACCTTATTGTGCTGCAGGATGAAAAAGGGTCGCATGCAATAGAGGACTGGCAATCAAAAGTGGGACCCCTGGTGGAGTTAAACGAAGCTGTATGGTGGGCGATTGGTGGGTCCCTGGCGTCTGGGTACCCTGGGTATTCACTCTGGTGCACTGCATGATATCATTGTAAATCGCTGGTAGGTCCCTTTTTGGTACCCTGGCATTATCGGAACAGCGTCTTTCATTCCATACAACGCTGGACCATTGTCCTTCTGGACCATACAGAGTAGATCAATCTATACTAAATCTTTTGAAACTTGGCTGACCATTTTCGAACCTTTTGACTTCGATTGCTCATTGTCTGCTGTCTGGGGGGAGGAAGACGCGTGGAAAACCAGTGCCAATCGCTTCCCCCTGTAGTCACGTGTCAAGGCGGCGCCTCCATCATGACTTCGATTCAGAGCAGAGCAGCTTCTCACCTTTCAGTCGCCCGCTACTTTAGGAGGGAGCCCAAAATGGCTCCCTCCCACAGTCACACGGCTGCGACCTCCAGCAACCGCGAGCCATCGATTTAACAATTTTTCAACTTTCTCTCTCTTTTTCACTGTGCGTCAAACGCTCACTTCCCTTCCAGACAGCACCAGAAAAGCTGCTATTTGTCGCGCCACAACGTCATATCTTTTCCCTGGTCGGGCCGCGCATTCGCTTTCTATATGTTGCCGGTTCGGGGGTAGGCGCTCTCTTCTTTGGCCAGCTTGGTTGGGCTGCACCCTGTGAACCGGTTGTGCCGGCGTGACTGACCTTATCAGATTCCATGGAGGGAGATTGTGTCCGGTCTCGACGTTCTGTCCTAGGGAATGCAGTGATCGAACTAATCGACTGCTGGGACGGCCTGGTTATGGATGGCACAGCGGTAGACGCAGCGTAGACTTGGTAGAAAGAGGTCGAGAATGAATGGAAGAGGTAGGGGGGTAGGTCTTGTAAGTGGGGTGGGTGCGCTGCAACGAATTTAAATAGAAAGGCGAGGGTGCTTGAAACGGCGCTCACCGTGAGCCATGTTAGCAGTCACCCTCGAAAGTGGCCGTGCCTGGTACATAAAGCTTGTCTCCAACCCCTCCGTTCGATTTATCATCTCTGTCCTAAATCATTCTGAACGCGCAATAAGCACCCTATCATGATGGAGTCCCTCCTTCGATTCACCGAGAGAGAGACTCGTCTGGCGACTGAGAGACGTCTCAAATTCCAAGGAACCGCCAAAGTCGATTTAGATCAAATTTTTTTCGATCCTCAGTCGTCTCGACAGCTAGACCACAAGAACGTTGATCGCTTATGCAGGATTTTCCAAGAAGAGGGATGCCAGAGCATGCCTCTGGCACACCGTGTACCTGCAGCTGTATCGCGGCAGAATCTGGCGGCTGCCCTGCAGAGGGCGAACGTCAGTGCACGTGAATTGCTGACAAACCCGGAACCGGAGATGCCTCATCTCCGGTTCCCACCAGGGAAACTACAGGGGCTACATGGACGACACCGGATCGCAGCCGGGCTAGAAGTCTTGTCGCCTGCCCACCGCTGTTGGGTCGTTGACGTTTATTCGGACGGTAAGCTTTCTTAGGCTAGTAGCCGCGAGGAGGTCTGACTGTTGCCCACTGTAGATATCGGTGACGACCTGAAGACATCTCTCATCGAAGAATATTCCAACGAGAAGCCCCCGAGTGATGGAGAAATCTACCGCCGAATCCGCCAGTATGTAAACGACGGAAATCTCCACGGAGAGCTGCGGTGGAAGGCTCGGCTGTGTTCGAACAGCCAAACCCGTCTGCAGTCACTGTTTAAGAATACTCGCCTCAGACATGCCTTTGACGGTGTGCTTGGAATACCAGGACACCGGAATGCAATGCGGATCAGCATGCTCCATCGAGTCATGGGGGTCAGTTGTGATGAGGTTGGTTCCCACCCGGCATCATTCGTTCCCCCATATTAACGTCGGCAGGAAATTGCCCATTACTTGAATTACGTGAAGGATTTCTGGTTCTCTCTCGTCGACGACGATCCGGCGTCGGTGGCGAAGATTGACCAGCATACGGTCGAGACGCTTCAGTTGATGGTGCCGCGCTCCGAAGCCAAAGTGGTGCGCGGTCTTGTGACCAGTGGTCAGATCTTCACCGACTTTGATGAAGACGAAAGAGATGCTATCTGGGAGAAGCTGCGGTCGTTCGGCGCCCTGGTTCCATCTCTGAATTCTTTCTTCGAAGACTTCAAGTGTTTCGAAAGCTGGGCCCACTGTCTGACAAGACTGTTCACCTTGGGGAAGTCCACTGTCCGTCAGACGATGGACGGCTTATGGACAACGTGCAGCGACGGCGGTAACATGTGCCCGGTTCAAACATCCGAGTCCGCCTTCGACAGTCGGCGTGAGCCTGTTGGGAGGCAGTTTGATCTTGCCTATCGGCAGATGTGGCTGTACGCCATGCGCCATTATCCACAGATGCCTCGTGACCCAAAACGCAAAAATCGGCTGGCCAAGGCGCAGAACGCGACCGCGGACGAGTGTGTCGTGTCCGATATGGCGTCCCTCGCTCGTCGGCTGGGATTCAGATCCTCTCAGATCACGAACCTCGTCAACCAAGCTCCTGACCGATTGATCGCCGAACAAGCGTTGCTGAAGGCTCGGAAGCCCGAGTATTTCTCATATGACGATACCCAATTCGATACATTGATCGATCGGATCGTCGAATGCTTCGCGGTGGCCACACCCAGGGACGTTCGAGCACCATCGGTTCTCGTCGACCGCTCGGTGAAGCGTAAGGCTCGCTGCGGACACCCTACCATGGAGGCCCTCGAGCAAGACCGTCCACTACTCTTCGTCGATCACATGCAGGCGGCGGCTGTACCGGACAGGGTCACGACCTTTTTCGTGAGATGCTGTGTCTATTTTGCATTCTTTGGGCCACAGCCGTCCCTTCGTCAAGGAGCAGATAACCCCCCCTCTAGCGTGCCTATGTCGCCGCTATTTGTATCGGAGAACAGTCCGATAGACGGTCCATCAGAGGCACGGGGCCATGAATACATCATCCAGCACCCACAAGATGATGGTCGGAACGGTATTCCTCCTGGGCCCGGATCGCAAGGGTCAGCCGTGGCCATGGATACTGATGAACGAGAGGCAATGTGGACGGACATTGCTACAGAGTGGACCGCTGAGGAACGAGCGAGTGAGGCGCACATGGCCGAGACCGCACGTTTGCAGCAGATAGCGGAAGACATGGATCGACGGGCCCGAGTGGCGGAAGAGAAAGCCGCATCCCACGCGGCCGAGCTGGCGCGGGTGCAAAAGGAAGCGGATGAAAGAGCCGCTCGAGCTGCCGAACAAGTCCGCGCGCAGCGCGACGCCGAACAGGCGGTCCAACAGGTTCACCGGCAGGAAGAAACGGAATCGATGGCCCGTCGTGCGAGAGAGGCTGAAGATCGGGTGGCCGCACAGGCGGCCGAGCTGGAGCGGTTACGGAAAGGGGCCACCGAGAGAGCGGTCCAAGGTGCCGAACATACCCTCTCGCAGGTGGACCACGATGGAAGCGCGACGGTTCTCGCTCAGCTGCAGAATGAAACTCTTGAGGGACTGGCGGAGCCGGCTCCCGAAAATATTCCACTGCCTCTCGACGACGACACTACGATGGCCGAGCCCACCCGGCCCGTCACTCAGCTTGACGTGTCGAGCTCCCCCGCAGTGTTGGCGTGAGCGAGGGGACCAGCCGGACGACGATG
>NW_001813981.1:3412048-3478503 GCF_000149585.1 Histoplasma mississippiense | reverse complement strand
CCCGCCACCACCGAGCGATCCACACGGCGCGCAGTCAGAAACGACTCAGGCGCAATCCAAAGACACCCCCTGCCACAGATATACTCCCATCCACGGCGGGAGCCGGAGATGACGGGGACATCGAGAAAGCAATCGATGGGCTTCTCGACGAAATGCTGCAGGACGACGCGGAACTGAGAGCCGCAGGAGAGCATGACACACAGGAACGCACCCGCTGGGAGACAGAACACAGTGCCACGGGCGAGAACGCCATGGTCGAGAACACAGGCGTCGAATCGGAAAAGGTGGCGCAGGATCGAGCGCGGGCTCTCGCCCAGCTGCAGAGCCGGGTCGAGGGAAGAGCGGCCGAGCAAAGCACCGACAGCGCGCAACGTGAATCCAACACTCCCACCGCCGTGCTCTCCCGGCCCGTCACTCACTTCGACCTGCGGGGTGTGATCGCGGGATGGCGTCAGCGAGGAAGTCAGCTGGACGCGCCCGGGGACTCTCACGGGAGAACTTCTCCAAGGCACCAACGATCGAAGGCTGCCGGAATTAGAAAATCTCAGAAGAAAGACAAGCCAACGAGGCAAAATGCTGATCGAGCGGCCAATCGAGTCGCTCCGATCGCCAACGAGCTCGAAAGCGGATCGAACGCCGAGCAGCTCGGGCATGTGGATGGGCTGCAGAGTCCAGAGCCACCACCAGTCGAGCACGGTGCGGCAGCTCCAGCGGTGAAGTCGACGCGACCGGAAACGAGGGTGGAGGCCGATCGCGTTCGATTTGACGTGCCCGCCGAGAATGACGAGCTCGACCGGGGCCCACGGCCCATAACTCACTTCAATTTCAGAGAGTTGGATGGATTATCGCTCACGGACCCTGGTGGGGACCGTACCAACGTCGCTGACCGGGAACCTTGGCCGCCCACGGTTCCGCTCCCCACCATTGGGACTGAGCCCGAACGGGCGTCCAGCGACGGCAAGGTCTCCATCACGTTCCACGTCTATGAGCGGAACCGGTGGAGGGTCGCCGATGTCCTGACCGTCCACCCCTCCGAGCCTTCCGTCTTGGAGAGAACGGTCTGGGGCTACAAGCGGCGGAGGATGGGTTGTGTACGACATGCACATGCGGGCGGTCAGCGTCTCATCCAGCTTTCGAGCGGCGACGTCGGACGGAGCCAACGCGCTGCTGTTGATCCCCAGGGAGACCAAGGCGCAGATGGACCAGGCACGTCCGATCGAGCCGCCAGACACGGCCGCCGGACTGCTGCGCAAGAGGACCAGACGAAAAAAAAGGCTAAATAGAGTAACATTTACACGTGGGCTGTCTTGGGAATTTTAGCAATCTATGAAGAGACTCTCAAGACCGGCATAGTCTTGTTTTGCAGTAGGTACTGTGCCGCCTGGCTCAAGTCATACTTTGTCATGAAAGAGCAGACTTAAGATAGAATATGATCTGTGCTGGCAAGCATATGAGTGTAGACCCAAGAGGCAGGACATGTGACTGGAGAGCCATGAAGAATAGCCCAGGAAGATCGTCTTAGGACTGCCACTGTCTTGTGACAATTGTCTCAAGACAAAAGGAGTCACGAGACCCGCGACCTGTCTGTGTGGGCGTCTCATGTCGTCGCACGTCTCAGGAGTGCCCTTCTGGGTCGGTAGTAGGCTTGAGAGCGTCTTCTTGGCTCCACCATCCAGGCCCCCCGCTCTTGGCTTAGCGTTTAGATCTTGGCATACTCGGAAAGCCATTGTTATGGATATTGTAGATAGTTTCTTTCTTTGCGCTATGCTTGTTAGCAACTCAATTTCTTTCTTTCTTCCTCGTCCTCCTTGTCCTTTCCTTGTCGTCACCACGTTGTTAGTTGTGCCAGTCCCATCCTCATAAATATGGCAGACCTTCCTGCCGTTTGTACCCGAGATCTCTGCACTAATAACCCATTCCTTATCTTCTCGACGGGAGCAGGATTTGCGGACAGGGTTGTCATCCCGGTGTCTGATTTCAAGTTAGATACAATGACTATTCCTGAGTTATACATGCTTGATACTGACACTCTTCAGTTTGCCAAGTCTGTGTAGCATCAACATCACAGCAAGAGTTTCATTCCTAATGTCAGCAGTCAACATTACGGCTATGGCGATATGAACTTTATAAGTTTCCAGGGATTTCCTCATCGTCGCTCGCGGCCGTTTGTCATTTTTGGGAAGCGGAGGGAATGATTTGCAGAGTAGGAAGGCAAAGGGCAGCCGGGCTATTTCACCCTTCCGCCCTTTTTGTCGACCGCGGTCGATCATTTTTATGCCTTCTTTCTGTCTTCGCCGACATAGTTCTGGTGAGGCTTCCAATGTAATGCTGTAGAAATCGATTCTCATTTTCGAGATTGTTGTGATCTGACCTGAGCTCATCGATGCGTTCCGCCAGGGCCCTCAACGTCGATTGCAAGGTCTCTGCTTGTCTGCGATCATCCACCATGTCAGCAATCAACCCAGTTCGCGGGAGCAGAATCGCAGTTGACAATCAGGGACCGACAGCGGCGAGAACAGGTAGGTACACACCGCTGAAGAATTTCTCGAGCATCTCTGGCTAGTTTCTCCACGTCGGCGGGATTTACTTCTCGGGCTCATTGCCCGAGCATCATCCGGGGGAAATTCCTCCTCCTCAATCTCGATCTCTGGGTGATTGCGAGGGACAAGGATGGAAGCACTGGGTTCTCGACGTGCCAGACGTGGACGCTTGGCCCTGGATTTTCGGTCGTGTTCACTATCCGATATTGAGGAAGAAGATGAGGACAAAGACGGGACATGTACGTTGTTGCTACTATTATCGTTGGGGGTTAGCATTGCCGGCGCCGGAGCTGTGGTGACATTCACACCAGATCCAACAGACATTCTGCACCTGCACAGCTGCCGCACACCTGAACCCCGAAGAACCGACTTGACCTCTGCAAAGACAAAGCTGTCAAGATATCCTAAGAGAAGGAGCCAGATTCGATTTCCTGGAGACCGTTTCTTGAATGAGGGAGTGAAATCGGGGGGTTCTTCGCTCGTAAACGAAAGCTGGATAAGGCTTGAATCGAAGAGAACGAGAATCTATTTCAGGACGAGTGACTGAGGAGCACATGGGAGATGAGAAAATTCACGAAAGGCAAGAGGTGAGAAATTAGCAATGGAAGAAAGAACAGGTTCTTGGTCAGAATCGGTAGCGGTGCGTTCGAACTTGATTGAAAAGTTAATTAACTGGGCGGTTGAAGGGCTGGGAACCACCAAAACACGCGTAAGAACAAGCAAGGCCTGGAAAACAGTATCTCGCCATCTTTTCCACAACTTGATCATGTAGCGCCATGGCGCCTTTCTTTTTCCTTCCCTGCTATGGCTCACGCTTGATAGATAGTGGCTGTCATCTATTCCTCTTCTCATCTCTTTCTCTCACACCCCGTCCTCTGTCCCTGACGGTTTTTACGGTGTAGAGCAGCTTGACCGCGTGATTCCCGAGAAACAGACGTTAAAGGGACCACCATGTATTCGTATTGGCGTGGTCATATTCGGGCCAGCCCCTCTTCGGGGGCCGATGTTAACGGCCTTATGATCGTCCGTTTATGACCGTAAAGAGCTGATTGACGCCTATTGAAATTCGAGACCCGTCGCAGGACACATCTTCCCGCTGCAGCCACGCGTATTCTTCATAGAAAAACCTACTAGAACTAACCCCAAGGAGATAACGATCATATTTCGAACTGGATCGACGAAACTGTTCTCCAGAGTCAGTTTGGGGTGGAGATAGATGTATCCGATAATTAAGCCACAGCCGGAAGCCGTGAGCCGTAGTGGATCTCTAAGCGCATTGACGGCGAGGTTTGGTTCAGGTCATCGGTTGCCTCAGTGTCATTCCCTCGCCAATATCTAGACCATCACTACTGGGTTGGGATGGCCAACCAACAAATAGGCGTCGATATTACATATCACAAAATGTTTGTGCATATCGGACGCGACAGTGCACTAAGCGGCTGCGGACCTTTCCGTCCGTACATGGGCTAGCATCTGAACCTTAACCCCGCCAGAAGATTTTGTTACGGCGGAGTCTTATTTCGCGCTGCATGTATTTTTGGGACGAGAAGCAAGCTGAACCCTCGAGGCGTCGAGTGCGGCGGCTTGCTCACACCTCGTCCTTGAATACTGCAGCAGGGTCAGTCAAATGGGCAAAGGTAGAATGATGAAAAACTCAAATTGTTGGGTTCTGGGTCCCGAGGTATGTAATATACGTACCATCCTTTGAGGTGGGGGTTTATTTGAAGGGGTAAAAAAAAAAAGAAAAGAAAAAAAAAAAAAGGGGAAAGGGAGGTTTTGGGGGCGGAGGGGGGGAGGCACTACAAGCCGCCCGTGGTTAAAAGGACGACCACAAAAATGGTCATACGTGCATTATCCGAGCAAATACTCCGTATAGATAGATTGGGCAAGAAGGAGGCGATGTTTCATGTGGCCGGTTTCGAGAACTGGGATACACCGATGCGACTGCTGGATGACAGAAGTGGAAGTTCAGTTTTGTTTAATGGAGGGCCAGCTATGGCTCACGTAAGCATTTTGACCCAGAATGGATTAGGGCGACCAGTCGGCCATTATATCACGTGATATACGGGATCCAGGAGGACGCCAAGCGGAGATTACAATATAAGGAAAGACATGTACGCAATTTGACCTTGTGGCTGCACCTCAGTTCTCTCCCTTTTTGGTTCCTGAATAGGGGTGGAATCATTCACGAGACAGTGTGTTTTTCGCGATTATAGTCAAATCTGTAAGAATGTAGCCTACAGTAAGGGGAGACCTACTCAATACAAGACACTAGCCATACTACGTCTATGTATCATTCTTTAGATGCTATGTTCCGCAGACGCGATCTGCATCTCAGTAAATTTAGCTCAGTTGCCAGGCATCGGTGGCTTCTTCCAATTGCAGCTCGTGTCTAATACAGTCAATGAGATGCTAGCCAGCTAGCGCACTAAGCATGTGATGCTACATGATATTCTAATGACTATGAAAGGGGATAGAGGGAAAAGAAAAAATGCAAGTCAATACAATTGCCCACCCTACGTGTGCACTCGGTGGACTTTTTTTGCATGGCTCTGCACATGCATCTTGTGTTCCAATTTGATCTCGCACCAGCTGCACCTCGCCGGCTCGCCGTCCTTGAGATGCCGGAGGAGATCATCCCGAAAATGCCTGCCCAGGTCCGCCGGTCGCGAGTATTGATAAATGCGCCGGTGATCCGACGACCCGGGATGTGCGAAACACTCAAAACAACCCCGAGGCTTCTCCGCATGGCGGATGTGCTCCTCGGCGGCACGGAGGGCATCGTCCCAACCGTTAGGCGCATCCTCATCCGGCCTATCGTTCCTGTTGTCAGTGTCGTCGGATGCTTGCGGGGCCAGGGGCGGGTTCGGCTTTGGTCTCCTTCCCCGGCGCGGCCCGCCCTCGAGGACACCACAGTACATCCGGACGGCTTCGACCCCGGCGTCCCGTCGCCGCAACTCCTTCTCCACCGATCTGGATGTCGGCCACGTCAGGAGATTCTCGAGAAGATGGATCTGCGCTGGGAGCATCTGTTCCTCCTGCAGCGTCTCCTTTGCCTCCTCATTCAACGCCATGCCCGAGAGCTGGCGTTCGATGTCGATCACAGCCTGCTCGTCGTCGAACTCCTCCCAGACCTGCTTCCTGTACCTGTAGAGAAGACGGTTTCTTGTCTTCTTGACATCATCGTTCCGTCTCTCGAACTTCTCAACTCCCTTGGGGCTGTTGGTCTGCATGACACGCTGTTCAGCCCGATCTCTCTTCAGGATGGCTTCCTGCAGCTCTGGGTCCTGCTCCACGGTCGCCTTCTGCGCATCCGTCAGATGCCGTGGGCGCCGTTTGTCCAGCCAGCGGCCGATCCGCGTGATCGCTCGCATCAGAGGAGAGTTGGGATCCTGACCGCTGATCAGTGGCTGCATATTGATGTCGACCAGGCGCGGAAGGTAGTGGTCCAGGAACGTGCGGATGCTGGCATGCTTCAGGACTAGATTCTGCTCGGCATCACCGACCAATCCTGCATGATTCTGTATCAGTGCCTCTGCTTCCCACGCACTCCGTCTGGAGAGAAAGAGATGGGGTCTTTACCACTCCGGTTGAGGATCTTACCCCCGCCGTACCGGCAGCGATGGTTGAACCAGGGGTGCAGAAAACCGCAGATCTCGGCAATCGTACGGATGGCGGACGAAGGGTCCATCTTATCCTCGGGGAGGATGCGGACCTTACCATCCACCTTCTCCACCCTGCAGAAGACATAGTAGTTGGCCATCTCCGGCTTCAGCGGGATCGGTTTCTGCTGTCGGCCACCCCCAATCTTCAGTCCTCTGAGCTTCTTCATCGAGGTGAGATTGGTGGCCTTGAAGGCACCAAAGAAGAACAGAATGCCAAATAGAAAGTTATGCGGACTGAGGATCAGAGACGGGTCGTAGATGATCTCAGGCAGGATGAAGGTGTTCCTGGTCAGCTGTCAGCTGGCATGTATATTCAAGGACGATACCGGAGAGTGCATACGTCTGTGTGAGGCCGAGGTGCTTCTTCGTAAACTCATAGCTGAATTCCACCGTCGGGAGGTGGGGCCCGCCGTTAGGGTCCCACTGCAGAGACACCCTCAAATCCTTATATCGCAGGGCGAGGATGGCGCTTTTCCGGTTCAGCGTGAAGAGGCCCAGCAGGTTGTAGAGGCAGATCTGCATCCGCTGCAGCCCGAGCCAGAATCTCTTCTCCTGCGTCCGCAGCGTGGTCTCCTGGAGTGGAGACATGTCCTCAACATACACCGGGGTCTTCTCCTTCTCCTGCACGTCCAGCCCGCGCTTCTTGGCCAGTCGTCGGAGGCTCTTCCACGACGGTCAGCCTCGCCAATCGGCGCCCGATGGGGAGTGGGACTTACCTTCCGCGTCAGCCGCATCAGCTTTGCATCGATCTTGGTGCCAGTGGCACCCTCGTAGTAGCGCAGGAAGTTCTTCCAGTCGCCCTTCAGGGCGCTCGATTTTTTCGTCCCCCTCAGTCGACGGCCTCCCTTCCCCAGCTTCAGTTTGAAACGCCAGTTGAAGAACAGGTACAGGTCGCGTCGCCCTGCGCCGCGGAGAGCGTCGACCGGATCCCGCCACTTGGGGTCCGCGGACGTCTTCGCCTTTTTCCTGCAGTATCTGGGAGATGGTTCTCTGTCAGTCTTGGATTGGGGAGGTTGCGGTTCAGAGGGAGAGAGAGCCGACCACTGCCAGTGATCCTCCATGCGAGCGATGAGGAGCTTGGTGCCAGGGGAGTAGTCGTCATCCTCATCCCCCGACGATATGTCGTCTTCGGTATCATCCTCGGGGTCCGTATCATCATCCGAGTCGTCGGTAGCGGCGGCGGCTGCGTCCTCCTTGGGGACTGGTGCGTTGGGCCTATAGCGCAGTCGTCGACGCTTGCGTTTGCCCCTGCGTCTGTCGCGAGGCACATCGGAATCAGGATCAGTCAGCTCTGTCTCGTATCCTCGATCGGACTCGCTGTCCGTGTCCATGGGGGACGTCTCGTCAGCCGTGCCATCGTCATTGCTGGATGTCACTCGGCTTCGACAACGCTTTGCCATGTTCACGGCGCCGTGATGGCCCAACCGAGGATGGTCGATGAAACGGTGAGGCAGGGAGGGAGCAGCGACGCAGGCAGGAATGAGGAGCAGAGACTAGTAGACGAGTTTTGCTGTGCAGAAGGGCAGGCTTGCTAGCTGTGCAGATGAATATCTACTCTCAATGTAGAAACGGCGATGGAGGGGACGAAATGTAGGAGGGAATGCCTTTGAGGCATCGGGGCGGTTGGCCCTTCTTATGTAGAGCCATGATGGATTTAGCGGATGAGCAGGGTGACTGAAAGAGGCCGAAAATCAAGGGGTTTCGTTCCTGGTGCCATGAAATACAAAACGGTGGCCATGGAAGGAACCAGAAAGAGTGTGGGTGACTGCGAGCGCGAGCAGCGCGTAGGTCGTCGCTCACCGACCGTGCGATCACATGTGCACGATGGTTGGTGCGTGGCGGTTGGGCTGTGTGCCGTGGACGGAGTGCGTTGCGCTGGAGCGGCCTAAAATGGCCGCGAAACAGGCCAAAAAGAGCTGCTCCAGAGCAAAACAAAATTAACAGTGAGTATATTTTCAATAATAAGAAATGAGTTAAAGAGTTCTATCTGACAATCACAGTTGAAGAAGATTAAATTGTCTTTATTTATTATTTGTAATAATAACAATAAATTTCATATTATCTTAGCTTTTGAATTTGAAATTTAAATATTATATATCATTATAATTAAATTACAATCTGAATCTTTTTAAATTCTCCATATAACGATGTCACGGTTGGCCAGAGGCTGCAAATGGCTGTTTTCGCCGCTGCTTTCGGCCTCCCGCTAACCGCCCAACCTCGATCATCACGTGAATCTATCCCCACGGCCGCGACCCTTCCCTCCACGCGTGGCCACGATTTTAAACAGAAGTGCATTTTCGTGGCTTCCAGTCACCCTCGCTCACCCTCGCTCACCCACTGCCCTTCTTTTGGGAGGGGGAGGGGAGCCGTTTTTGACGCTTCACTCTGTCGGATTTGGCTCCCTCCCCAGATCATGGATCATGTTATTCTCTCTGCCTCCAGTCCCCGTCACTCTCACCATGCCGTCTGCGGCTCCCTTCCCTCCCCTCCTTCGCAGCACTACCGGGCCAGTTCTATCCAGGAAAGCGTCTAAGTCTTTCATTACTTGTTCCTGTCCCTTTCTCCTGTCGGCTCTCTCCTTGGGCCGTCCTGATCATGGCGCCTCTCTCTTGTTTGGCCGGGCCTGACAAGCAGAGCAGGAGCAAGACGGATGTCAGGTCTGCTCTGGATACCCTCTCCGCACTGGATGCCATCTTTTCAGACAGTGGGTATGAAAGTGGCTCCGTCAGCGACGATGAAGACGACGACGACGGCCAGCTCCCCCCCGAACACTACCTGGCCTTAGCAGAGAGCCTTGATATCGCTCAGCTTCGAGACAGAAGCGGTACAGCCCCAGAACCCAGGAAAAACTCGATGAGACCCGTGGTTACTGGGAGAGGTAGGCAGTGGCTCATTTGACCCTTAGACTGTGTTATAAGCTCACCAGTGGCGCTGGGCAGGTATTGTCGGCACATCAAGGCTAACGCGGAGCGGCAATGGGATCGGATCTCTAATTCAGAGGAGACGGTTCGCTTCCTGTATGCATTCTTTAGCTGGCGGTGTGATATCCGTCGTGGCAAGAACAATCGATACTGTCCGGGCATTAAGCGCAAAAGCTCACTGGAGACATTTTGGAAGTGGTGGCACCTTGTCCTCAAACAGGAAACGGCATCGGGACTCAGCAAAGATACAATTGTCAAGGTTACAGGATGTGAGCACCTATACTCTCTCTCCTCGGATCACTTAACCCGAAGCACCACTAATCTCTTGCAGGTTGTTGCACAGGTGGCCACAGAAAAAGAGCTGGCTCTTGTTGAGCGGCCAAAGAAGAACATGTACATTGAAGATGTTGCTGAGTTCGCTCAAGTCGTTCTCACCACCACTGAGATGACATTTGTCTGCGGTTGGCAGCGCATTCAAATGCTTCTCTTCTTGCAGCTTGCAGCCATCACCGCCAGCCGTCCCTCGGCGATCCTCCATCTTCGGTATCGAGACGTCGTGTTAACCCTGATCCGCGTTCCAGACGGCGGACGCCCCCGATTGTTCATATTCTTAAAACCAGAATTTACTAAAAGATTTCTCGGAGATAAGGCACCGTATGTGTTTCTGATCCTCGCGGCATGGCCTGGTTGACTGACAGAATTGATAGGAACGAGTTTAAGATTCCGGAAATCATCTTTGACCCAACCCTGGTTCTCAGCCCGCATATCTGCCTGCTGACTCTGCTCTTTCACATTGGAGGATTCAAGTCAATTTCAACAAGTGGACCAGTGCTGGATTGCGCAGAGAAACTCTACAGCGCCAAGGTGCTGGATGGCAAGGGACAGCAGCAGCCGCTACTACTAAAGGATGAATTACTGGATAAGTTTGTGTTTTGCCAGACGGAGCCAACATCCACCGGATTTAAAATTTGCTTGGATCAGAGGATGACTCCATCCATGGTGAGTTCCCGGATGCGCCGAGCCGGTGAGATCACGGGCTTTGAGGAGGTCGCCCACCCGTACAACCTCCGATATGCTGGAGCTAAGGCATTTAACAACAGCGGTAAGTAGCCCTCCGTTTTCTTCATGTTGCAGTCATGTCGGAGGGCTAACGATGAACAGAGGAAGTTACGGAAGCTCTTCAGAACGTCATGCTCCAGCACGCGGATATTCGCACCTTCGTCAAGCATTATCAGGTGGACGTCGACGTTGACGCGCAGGGAATAGTCCGGAAAACAGGCTCCCAAACAGCATTGGTGCGATTTGCCTGCTCGATGAGTGCATCCATCGACCCCAACCGACCGTATAAGCTCTCTCCAGAAGAATCACGGTCCCTCAATTACCTTCCAGTTGTCCTTGGCCGTCAGGATACTCTCCAGAAGCGCAAGCGTGAATCGGAGGATCGTGAAGCCGAGTTAGAACGTGCCAACAAGGTGTGCAAGACTGCTCTAGGGCACCTTGACGACAGATTACTCGCCGAGTCCAACCCTGAGGTGCTGGAGAGACTGGAAGTTTTCCGTGATCGGACAGCAGAAGCAAAGTCGGAGAAGAACAGGGCTATCCGTGAGCTGCGTAACGAGAAGCAGCGGCAGCGGAACCGACGGATCCGTGAGAACCTTGAGCGCTATAAGAATGAGCAGCCTGTGATTGACCTTGAACGACAACTGGCCGGGAAGCTGGTGGATACCAAAGTCATGGACACTTTCGAGCACGAGGCCTTCATGCCTCCCGAGCACTTGATGTTTGTTGACTGCGTGCTGACCATGCCGGGCGCTAATCTTGAAGCGGAATATCAGCGGAGGATCAACACAATCAACGCAGGAGTTGCATTCTGTGGCGTGGAGGAAGGGCGGCCCTCGCGCCGGCCCACGGTCGATGATGACCCTTGTCCTCCGACCAAGCGGCAGAGGTGCTCGGTAAAGGATAACACTGAGGTCCTCTTGCACCAAGCAATGGAGTCTGTGCAGGCCAAGTCTACAGCTGAACAGCCTCAGACCTGCTTTCGGCCTCGCGTTTGCTTTCTCTGCGTTGGGAATCCTAGTTGCGCGCTGGAGGACCGCATTATGAAATACGCAACACCCGGATCACTTACAAGGCACTTTCTACGAAGACATATCAACCCTCCATGGCCGGCCACTGGGGTTGAGTGCAATGTTTGTGAGGGGAAGTTGCTCCCGGCCAAATCTGCTCTTCTAAGCCATGCAGAGGAGGCCCACGGAACTGTTGTGCGGGGTCGCGCTCGGGAGAAACTAGCGTTGGAATATCAACGGAGCCTAGAGAACTAGTTTTGTACAATAGAGATATATATAATAAAAGGAAACTTGCGGTTCTCACAAATCATGTCCATCCTCACTCTTACTCAAATGCATGCTATATCAAAACACAAACAAAAAGCAAGTCACGCTACAATACGCTATCAACATATACACTGAATCTGCATTAGTTTACAATGTTTGGGTTATTTTCCGCATCTTGAAGCGTTTCAATCATGTTCCGGGATAGATTGGAATTTTCTTTCTTCCACCGTCCGCCGTTTGGAAAGACAAGCCGTCGTAAACGGTTGACACAAGAGATCAAGGACTGATAGCTCGGTGTGAAATAGTCTCCAGCAATTCTAAGAAAGTCGCTCTCCTCACTTATCACTCCTTGCTTTGCAGCCGCCAGCTCTTCAGTACTCATATAATTCCATTTCTCAAACCGCTCGACAGTGCTTCCCTTCCCTGGGCCGTCATAGTGAATGCATATCCAGAACAGGACCCAGAAGAACGACTCCAGATCATGCATGAAACAATGCTTTTCGCCGTACAAGACACCGATGGCCATGAACGCTCTTGTGCCAGTCTTGCCCCGTGCGCCGGAAGACGCATCCCGTTGTACCCTGATTGCCAGGTCAAGGTCGATCAGAAAGGCAGGCCATGATGGGTTGTCCTTGTCTTCGTTCACCATCAGGTTCCGGGGGGAAACGTCGCATTGGATGAGGCCAGCCTCGTCATGAAGTGACATGTATCCTTCAATACAGCCGGCCAGCGCAGCGAGCAGAACTGCCTTCGAGCTACTCTGGTAGATTGGTTTCCCGTAGTCCCGGATAACGACGCGGCGGTGCACTCGGTTTAATTGGGTTGAGCCGCCGGCAGGTTTGGACGGAGAACTTGACTGGGTACGTTTGCTTGGGGGAGGAGGAAGCGCTGTGTCCACGCAGTCAGAGGATCGCTTTTGGCCGGCGGTGCTGCCCTGGCTCTTTTGTCCTCTTTGAGACATACTACGCCGCACTGTCGCCTTAAAGCCACCCTTCTCATCTTTCGTCGGAATACTGAGGCCCTTTCGGAAAGCCAAGACATCATCAACCTTGCCGTCAATGCGAACGGTTTCGTGGTGATAGTACCTCGCCACATTCTTGACCCCCTTCGCCATCGCTTCTCGCAACAACTCTCCTTCCTCAGTGCGTTCCGGATACTGCCAGGAGTCCTTGACAACCAGCGGCGTCCGTAATTTGTCAGTCTCACAGTGTGCCTTCCAGCAGGTTGTGGCTCGCCCGGCGACGCAGCGTGCTCGTCCGACAATCCCGTCGATGATCAGCCGTTCCTTCGTACCGTCTTTCTCAATCTCGATATACCGTTCGGTTCCGGTCGTGACGATGGTGGGATCAAACCCAAGTTGCTCCCGGCTCATCAGGAGGAATCCAAGGACAACAGACACAAATTGAAGGCCGTCCTGGTTGATGTTGAACTCCTCCGACGCGATCCCGCCCAGGCGGTCAAAGTTCCATAGTCGCAGAAATGGCCCGCAAAGGGTGAACCCCAGCACGAAACGACGAGTGTCCTGCGCAGAAAGGACCTCCCTGGAATACCTGCCAAGATCAAACCATGCCCCGGATTTCCTGTCGTATTTCGGGTCATTCTTCAGCTCTCCTGGCACCAGGATCTGCGACCAGCGGCATCTGGAGTCTTCTGTGGCCGTCGGATCATCGACAAAGCCGATATCGAGCTTTCTCTCCGCGATAGACCCCTGTAGTGGCTGGCTTGGCTGTGCGAGAGGTCTGCGGTCGATCTTCCAGGACGGCTCTTGCGCTTCGGCTAATCGTACGAGCTCAGCGATGATGTTAGCCAGCCATCCCAGAACGTCTTTTTCTGCCGCAAGTTCAGGCCAGCCCCGCCAGCCCTCCTCTTCACCGTAAAGTGGGTTGTCTCCCCTCTTGCACCCTTTCCAACACCGCTTGTGAAGCTGCAGTGAGTTGTGGAATGTTTCCAAAGTACGCGTCAAAGAACCCAGGGATATCGACGTGTATCTCTCCAAGCTCCTCCTTCAGCACAGCATCAACGTGTTTTCGATATTCTGTAGAGTTGACGAAACTGCTGGTGTTGCGCAGCCAGGGAGTTTGTGGAATGGATGAAACGGTTCGGGGCGGAGGGGTTGCTCGCGAGACGGTGGTGATGAGGTCGAGGACAGCTTTCCAGATATCGACATTGGTCGCCTTTTGGATTTTAAGTCGTACTAGTGTGCGGTAGTGTTCGTAGCTGAAGTCGCCATCTTGAAGGCAGGTGAACAATCTTGACAGCTCAGATGCCACATTTTTATTGCTTGCTGGAAAACGAAGGTTGAATGCGGCTTCCTCCCCCATCAAGGTGGTGAGAAGCTTTGATATTGCCCTTTGGCAGATTGCATCTTGAGGGTCAGTGGTAGCATTATATGCTTGTTCTGCCTCTTGAAGTAGATCTTGTAATCGGTATAGTGAGTCGCTTAGAGGATGGTTTGCGATGATATCGCAATCGTGGTCCGAAAGCTCAGCCATATATGATGAATGGGAAGCAAACTGCAGAATTGTTAGCAAGTTATGATGTATGATATCTGCGAGAGAAGATAGCTCGCTGGGAACGAATGCTGGTATATATAATCAAAGGGAGGATTATGGCCACAGGGTTGATCCGGCTTGGCTTTGATGCAGTACGTGAATGAAAGAACGAATAGAGCCGCCGAGCAATGAACTGGGTGGAGATTAATCCTATTCGATCGCGACAGGAATGGTAATCAGCGCGAACAAAATAGGGGCATTGAAATCGTATTTGAGAACATCGGCTATTCCCATTTAGGATTAATGTAGGCCAACCTTGGAAACCAACCCGTTGTGTTGCAGATGCGGTTAGAGTCATGGTCCGACATGAGCCAATGATAACGCAAAGCACAACAGTTGGTCAAGCAGCTGTAGGGCGAGAGGTAGCAAGCGAATCATGATTGGAAGATCACCATCTCCCCTTACTACCTCTGTCCTCTCCTTCGCTTCTATCTGAATTGGTTAGAGGATGGTTCTTGATAATGTTGCGATCTTCTTGTGAAAGTCCCGCCACTTTGATGGTATAAAAGACCCTTAAGTTAGTGCGAGGAATTGCAAAGAGAGGGAAAGTTACAGGGTGGTATGCTAATTTTACCACCAAACATTTTCTTGGCCAAAACAAATGACTAAGCATGGAGCTTAATTGATTTTTGATTTGATTGGTTTATTCATTTCCACTGACCCTCCCTATTCGGGTTATCTTTGGACGTCTTCAATTACATGTACGAGCTTACTGCCTACCCAACACAAAGGAAAATATATAAACCGCAGCCCGACAGCACTATGCTGAACTTTGGTATTCGCTCTCTTGGCGCAGGGCCTCCTTGGATATTTCCAACCAGGGTCAGTGACCGAAGATTGCCACTTTTTGGCCCCACGATCGAAAGCGCAGCCTGGTCACCCAACATACCTCAATAGTATAGGGGCCATTTTACTCTTAAATGCGGTCACTCTTATCATTCAAAAAATATGATAATTTTTACTGTACTGTACAGTACACTCTAGGAAATTCTCTGAGTTCAGTCTGGATTCATATTGAGGTCAGCTCAGAAAGAGCCAATTTTGTATTTACCATCTTATGCTATTAATAGAACTATTCAAAACAATGCAGGAGCGGAGGAAAAGCGAAGGACCGAGTCTCCGAATTAGGCATTGTAATGCTGCTCTTTTCTTGCTACCTCTGGCATAGAAACATCTGGAAGGTTCCCTAACAATATGCAGCTACGGAAAGATGAAATACATCATGAAGACTCCTAATTACAGAAATAGTCTCTCATCATACTGACTTGGAGGTTTATTTTATCTTCGTCTGGTGTTTCGCCAAGACTTGCAGATCAGCTTACGTCATAGAAAGTACAAGAAGTTCCATTCATCCAAGTACGCTTGGGACTGCACCAGTTCAATATTCCACGAAATTCCAATCTAAAGATCGGCCACGCATCCGCTACACTGATGCAGGCGATTTCCAAGCCCGAGATACGTTTACTAAAAAGGAAACCACCACCAATAGCCGCGATCATTCATAGCATACCGATCAATCGTCACGTGTATGCTCTCATATTATCAAGCGCTCCCGCGCCATGGAAGTCCTGATCAAATTCTTCGGCGCAGTTCAGAGCTGTCTCGATATGCGTGATGGTGACCTCCCCTCCCTTGGCCAGTGCAAATGCAGCTCGGGCAATGTTCTTGATCTGGATTGCCATGTCAGTCACCGCATATGATATGGATATTGACTGCTTACCTGTCGCCCATTTGAGCTTTTATTCAGCAGTTTCTCCAACTCCTTTTTCGAGATTTTAGCGCCAGCATTGCTCAACTGTTTGTTCCACACTCGGGATTTGGCTTCCCAACTCAGGGATTCATATTTTATACCGACGTGTATCCGACTTTGCATTGCCGGGTCCAGCGTGGTGTGCCGGTTGGTAGTAAGGAACATGATCCCTTCGAAATACTCGAGCGAGCGGAGAAACACAGAGATGAGAGCGTTGTGATGCAGGCCGTTGACGCTGCGTTCGCTCAGAAAGACATCAGCTTCGTCTAGAAGCAATATCGCATCCCAGCGACGGACGAGGTCAAGGACTCGAGACAGATGTTCTTCCAGATCATCCGCTTTGATTCCGAAATCACCAGCGCATGCCTATTGCAATTAGAACGAGATCGCACATTGGGAGCCAAGGGACAAACCGAGTAGAGCGGCCTTCTCAGGAGATCCGCAGTACTCTCCGCCGTCAACGTTTTCCCAACTCCAGGAGGCCCACTGTGAAATGGCAGAGTTAACCGGATGATCCAGCAAGACAGCTTTCTGGCAACTTACTACAACAAGAATATGAGGCCCCTCCCTTTTCCGACGACGATGTCATCGAAGGACGATATCTCCGAGCCAGGCCTGTGGCTCTCCACCATCGTCTGGATCATGGTTTTCTTTACCTTAGGGATCTCCAAGTGATCGAACGATGATAGCTGGCTCCAGTCAATGGGACGGATATTTGAAATCGCGAATTCCGCTGTTCTCATGTCACATTAGCGCAGCTAAAGTATTGGGAAAATGTTGGCACTGACCCCAAACCCTTTTGCTGAGACTGAAGCCCAGGACCGTGGGGCTGCAGAGGATGTACTCCCTGTCTGTCATGTTCTTGGCATCTAGATTTCGAGGCTTCACCGTCTTCTGGTCCTTCTCTTTTTCATATCCACTGTCAGAAAATATAATAAACCCGCCTGTGCTCTCTTCCTTTACCCGTGAGAATCCGTAGTTCGGGTTCTTTTCCTTAAAAGCTAAGGCGTCAACCATCATCCGGCCAGCCACGTGGAATTTGAATGGGCCTTTATTCGTCTTGAGATGGGCAAGACCTTCATATTCGCAGTAAGCGACGCCCATAAGGCCCTTGAACTTGCGGCCTCGCTCAGAGAGCTCAGCCTCGATTTTGGCTTTGCGATTATGAAATTTCAGAGGGAAGGCCCCTAGGTCGGATATCTTTCTAGCGGATCGAAATTTCGGGATCTGAAGCACTGTTGTCACCTCACCAAATACCTTTCCGTCGTAGTCGAGCGACCGACATTCAATCTCGAAGTGATCCCCTTGGGGGCTCAATATGAATTCACCCGAGTCATAAACGAAACACCGAGGCTGCTCGGAACATGGGTCAACCATAAAGATAAGCTCATTTGGCTTGAACATTGCCCAGAGGAGTTCAAAAGTAATCTCTTGATGGTCCAACAGGGGGTTTAAGCGATCTCTCAACGGAGAGAAGTGTCTTTTCAAAAATTCAATCAGTAGGTAAAGGTGTTTTCCAGCAGTCGATTCGGCTTCAAGGGTTTTGTAGAAACCCTCGAGCTCCGGTAGAAATTGGAAGAGGACATCAACCAGCACCTGTCGATGTTAGACCGATGCACCTGCGGGGGTTATGGGTTGATGGATTACCGATGGCTTATCTTCCCGCAAACTGACGGCGCTTACATCTAGCAACACATGTCGAAGGATATCCACCAGTTCGGGCGATTTATAGTCAAGGTAGGTCTTGATCTCGTTTGTATTGCGGTCTTGAAGAAGTCAGATCCTGGTCTTTGATCCATATGATTACTACCTACCATGTCGGCGTCGATTGACGAAGACATATTCTTTGTATCTGTCGCATGTGTCTGACGAATCCACGTCGTCTTTCACAATCTCGTAAAGATGTTGCTTCTTGTTCCAGCTGGAGAATGGTCAGCTCGGTCTTCTCTAAGATTGGACTGAGCTTACATTTCATTCACGGTTGTGTATTCCAACTTTGATGCTCGGGTCACTTCTTTGGCCGATTCCTTCTCGTTCGCTTTTGTGTCTGGTTCGGCGGTTGGGTTAGGAGCAGTAGATTGTGCAGTAGATTGTGAAAGGACTCGATGATTCTTTCATTCGGAGGACCTCCACCAGAATGTCCTTGAGCTCTTCCCTGGTTACGAAGCTGGGAATGCAAGGATTACTGTAGTTGGGAGGTGGCGTTGAAGAGGGAGAGGATTGGGGGCGTGCGGGGAAAACTTGGGGATTGGGCTTCATCGTGGCGTGGTTAGAACGTTAAGAATTGTCGTGTTGGGATTGGGATTAGGATTGGGATTGATTCTGTTGAGTGTTTGTCTCTGCCTCAGGATTCGGGGTGCATCTTGCTCCCTTTTATGTTGCTCTGAACGGAGAGGTACTCCATTCTCAAATGCTATCTATCAACTTCTCTTCCCCCACATGGGATTGAACTAGAGTATGCGAGACGCATTGCCCACACGCCGCAAATATCTTTGCGAGATCTGGACGCCAGGGATGCTCTATCAGTAAAGGGACAGGTGGATGGTCATCGGTTCCGGTTGGATGCTCGATTTGGATGCTCGATTTGGTAGACAGCTCAGGAAAGATACAAGCAGTGTTCATGTATTGCGGCAGACGAATGGTAGAGCTTGGCCGTATTCTATTGGATTCTATCGGATTCTCCCCATTTTCGTATATACCCGGAGAAAGTTTCTGATTTCGACCGAAATCAATTGATTGTAACCGTCACGTTCATCTGCCTAGCGCGGACTTGGCTGCGTTTGATTGATTCTTGCTAGGTTCCTATTAAAACCAGCGAAGCAAACTGACTTCAACCAAAATCAAACGATTTTGACCGTATTCTTTTTTCTCTTCACCCGAATACACTGAAAATCAACGATGGCTTCAACAATGCGCAAGCAAGTCGAACCCAGTGAAGCTGTTAAAAAAGCTTTGGCTAAGTTAGTTGACGGTGCTAAGATTGTTCAACTCAGAGAGAAAGTCAAACCTCCAGAAGCAAAGCGTATCAGAGAAGCTGTTGCCCTACTTTCTGGTAAACCAGATTCGACCGACTCGCAAATCTCCAAACGACAAAACATCTACTTAGAGTTCCTTGAAAGCGTCCATAAAATGGGTCTCTCAATGGTCGTCCTGTGCGCCGTCTCCCTTGGACCCTCAGCTGTGGTCAGTATGAGGGACCGTGATCGAGTTGCATTACCTTCCAAGATAGAGGAGATACAGGACACATTGGAGAGTGCCGTTCTACAGCGGCTTGCCAGGCAATATTCTGCAAAGGGTTTACCGAGCGTCGACGGAGAGTCAGCCTCTTTGGCAAAGGCGTCAAATATGGTGATGACAGAAAGTAGGTAACGACCCGTAAATATATTTCGCAAGGCTTTTTCTCTACCTACATTACTGACCCGACCAAAGAATCTCTTACTGGAGACGTGTATCAACTTACAGCTCAGGATGCCCAAGCAGCGACCCAGTCTGACCAGATACAGGGTAGAATATGGTTAACGATAACATACAATCCCAATGCTTCGCCATTCATAACGATTCCTATCTCAAGGAAACTAAGCAATCATTTTGCCACACAACGTCCACAGATGATGTTCGGTAGCTCTGACCCAGACACTCCTAAACCGCCTTCTTGATCTGCCCTATTTGAAGGGCGCCGATGGTATAATAATACCAGTTATGATTCCAAGGAATCATGACTACATTCCCTTGCTCGTCCGTTCCTACCCCGCCCACGTACTCATCGGTCCCCGATTCGTGCACAAAAATCGCACCTTGCTTATCCCTGACATCGATGACGACGAAGACGGTATTTTCTGGTGGTTTTGTTCTGACATTGTTTGCCAAAGGCTGCCAATCTGGGTCGCTGATATCGTCACGGATGGTCTGGATACCACTCAATGTCTGATTAGCTTGTGTATAGAGGGGCGCTGAATACCATCTTACCTCCTTATTTGTTTTCAGATCCTTAACTTTGCAAACCATCACTTTCAAGGTACACCGAGATGCAAAAATCGTCGTCTAGTCGACCCAGATGCGTCTATCTTTTCCCTTTTTTTTCGGTTTGAGCCTCGGTGTTGTAGGTTTCAACAGCTTTCTTTTTGGGTGGTAAGCCTAAAATCTCTTGAGGGACGTTCAATGGAAATACCTTGAAGACGGTAATGATCGTTGAAGGGGATATCCTAATAAGGACTAACAGAGAGTTATTTAAGGGCAAAGACTACTTCTCCCGAAGATGCCAAGGAAGTATGACGGCCATAAACCCCCAGTGAAGACCATGTGATGTGGAAGCTTCTAGTAAAACCGACAGCGAAAAGAGAACAGGTTGGGCAGAAACACCTTGTGAGGTTAGATCGAGGTTTGATATTAATATGGACCCTCATGTGCGCAAGGTGGGGGGGTGGTATCATGAGGGGTAATTTTGAGGCTAAGCCAAACTGTGGTCCAGCAGTCGCAGGGAGTGGAATATTTCTGCTGATTTTCGTTGATTTCGGCTGATTTCGATTGATTTCGGCGTTGTATTTTCAGTTGATGTCAAACGTTCTGTCATATAGCATGGAACTACAGCTGAATATGCAGAGAGGGAGAGCCATAATGGAATCGCTCATCGGCGACGCAAAGACAAAGGCACTCGACATCTAAAGTAAAGAAAAGGTGTACAATGAGTAAAGAACGTAATTTGCACCATACACAAATCTTGAAAGGATTAACATCACATGATCCGGCTCACTCTGCCATTACTGCGTACACACATGATTGGCCTTCGGCAACAATCTTTTTGGATAAGCGCCTGAAGTAATTCTGCTATCCTGGGAAGGAGTTAATTATAAGAACTCCGCTCCTTCGGCCCTCGATGCATACTGGCACTATAAAGAAACCAAAAAGTTATGATGACCACCATATGCTTTGTTCAGTGACCTCCAACCCATCTCGCAAGCGTCAGCATCCTGAGTCACGTCCGTACAACGCGTTGCGATATCAGTTAAAAAGACAGAAGCTCAGCGGGCCAGCATCAGCGTATTGGGATAACCTGTCAAAGATTTGGTTAACTAAAGACGCATTAAAAGAGTTGGACCGAAGAAACAGTTGCCTGGGACCGCCCCAGATATGTCATAGGCCTGTCACTCGACGATTTTATGCTGAGTCAAAGAAGCGTTGCGAACCTTTTCAATTTGCTCCTGACTTTCTCCGCGATTGTGCGCCCGCTTCTTTGAAACAGATAGGGAGCCTTTCCAGACTGGGAGGTCCCGACTTGTCTGACCTTAGAAATGTATGTGACGACAAATCCGAGACTGACACAGCGCTAATAATTCGAACCCCAGTATTCTGAACCTGGAAGCCTCCTCAATCAACCATTGAGCAAATCCAATTCCCATAATAGAAAGCGGCGTGCGAGATCTCCTCCATCATCTGCAGATACCAAGGACACTACAAAGACCACGAGCACCACGGCCTATAATCGTAACTTCCAGCAGAATCTAATCGACCATGGCGTTTACCCTGATGGGTATGAATATCCTGAGGGTCGAATACCAGCAATGCCAAATAACTGGGAGGAGATCAATGAAAGATTAGCTCGACCCAGACCCTCCCTCTCACCATCAAAGTTCTCTGATGGGCATTTCCGGAAATTCAAACGAGCGGATACACACGCGTCTAAAGAACAACCGGTCACAACGTCAGTGATTCCTATCATTGAAGGCGATGTCGGTGATCTTAAATGCGCTGGAGGAGGATACCCGTTTGGAAATCTTGCTCCCTTAACTGATGGCACACTGGCTCATGCCAAACCAGATCACTTCTATGGTGCGCGTCCTGAGCAGCTCGATCGTCAAATCCGCAAAGAACTTAGTGACCATATCATACCATCAACACAGGATGATCTTCCGATGCTAGCAAACTTCTTTTTGGAAGCAAAAGGTCCCGATGGATCCTTGGCTGTGGCTACACGGCAGGCTTGTTATGATGGCGCACTAGGAGCTCGAGGCATACACTCTCTCCAGTCATACCAACAAGACGAATCAGCCTACGACAACAACGCTTACACTCTTACGTCGACTTATCATGGCGGCACACTAAAATTATACACCACTCATCTCACTGAGCCTGAAGGTCCAAACCGTTGTCCTGAATATTTTACGACCCAGTTCAAGGGCTGGTCGATGACCAGCGACCCGCAAACGTTTCGGGAAGGAGCATGCGCATATCGAAATGCTCGAGATTGGGCAAAGGAAAAGATCGATGGATTTATCAAGTTGGCAAATGAAAAACGCCTGGATGCCCAGTCCCAACACCATTGTGCGTCTCAGCAAGGGACGGCTTCATCCGAAGCCGTCACCTTAGACGATTCTGACGTATCAACGGTGTCTGATGAAGTTGCCTATCAGGATGCGCAATGGAGTTTTGCGACCCCAGTTGAAGATGCGGATGAAGTGTCTTCGATTCTTAGCAGAATGCCCAAAAAGCCCAGGCTCAATGCTAGTGTTTCTTTTGGTGGTACAGCGGATAAGATTAGGAGTTATCCAAACTGAGGATAATCTACGGTCAAACTAGTAGCTCTTGATAACACCAGTGACAACGACACATTCCACAGGTTTCGCCAATGGGAGGAAGGCATTATGGGCAATACCGATGCCTGTGTTTCATTTCGGAGATGTAAGAATTAATTCTTATCATTTGGATTATTCTACATATGTTATATATACATCAATATTTGTGTTTCTCAGGGAATGAATCAAATTTTATGGAAACCTGTATTTGTTGTTCTCAAGGCATTTCCCCCCAAACTATAGATATTTACAATTAAATCCTTACCTAGGGCATTTCTTTCCGCGCTCAACGGCCGGAAATTTATGTATCCCCAGGGTTATTTGTCTTCTTACGGCATTCTTCTTCTGCTGAATGTGTTCGATTGGCCACGACTTTGGCGTAGCTCTCGGGGACATATGATTTCCCAGGGATTGAGCTACCACAAGCTCAGAAATCAGCGTGGCCCTTTTTGTATTGATGGCGGTGTGAAGTGGAATTTCCAAGTTCTGGAAATGTGTGTGCTGGCCAGGATAGATATAATGAAGAAGAAAGAGTAAAGTGAAACGAAGTGGGGAAACCAAACATAGAAAACGAAAGAGGAGAATGAAGAAAATGAAGAGAATGAGACTTCAATTGTTGCATAAATTTAAGCATCTAACTAACTAGAAATAGAAAGGTTTCGTGAGATTGGGCCATCTTGAATCAATGCTGACATAATCCACGTGACCTCATTCGACGACATTCGATATTCCAGTAAGCTGCCAGCAGCCCCAACCCTCCATGCTCCTGCAAATCGTCCAATGTCATCTTGGCATACACCTTGTAACCCCCGGGAACCCTCTCTATATTTCGTTGAAGGGATGGAATGGCGACAAACGGATCGGAGTCGCTAAGCAGGTTGGGACTCATTGGCCCATCGATGATGATTGGGTCTTCTGCGAGAGTGAGTGAGGCGTGAGAAATGTTTTTCACAGAGCAGGTACTGAGCCTTACCAGCAGAGCCCAAGCACTTCCACGGCTTTCCTTGTGTGCCGTATCCGCGCGTTTCTTGTAAATCTATCCGTCCTACTATCTGGTACATCTCATCCCCGTCTCGCTTATACACCAGCTTCAGAATCTTCACCTGAGAAAGGGGCAAGATAATGTATTCCTGATTATGCAGCGTCTCCCCCAACGCATCGCCTTCCCAACGGTTCGACGCCAGGCGGGTAACTTGCTCCGGTCGGTGGGTTTGGACATGGGGTTCCTTGCCTGGACGTGGGTCAGCCTCGATGCAATCATCGGAATAATTCAACGGTTCCTTCAATGTGTTGCCTTCGCGATTGTCTGAGGCCAGGGGAGGGGTTGGCTCTCGTTGATTGGGTGGGCCATCGGCAACGTCGCTCGGGCTTCGGTGAGCCTCCTCGATGGGGTCGTCGGAAATATCCGACAGTTGGAGTGACGGTGGGGGAACATTGACTGGGGGGGAGTCGAACAGGATCCATTCGTCCCAGTTAATGTCATCGAGACCAGAGACGGTGGATGGCAGGGCAGAAAAATCAGCGAACGCCTCACTTGCTGCATCCTTAGAGAGCTCACCGGACGCAGAGAAGAAGGGCACGGGCACGGGCATGGGCATTGGAAGGAGGTGCTGGGGCTCTTCGTCTGACCGAGGATCAGGAGTGTACGCTTCCAGGAGGTGCACTGTGTGCAGCTGAGGCGAGGGAGAACCGTCGGCAGGTCCAGGGGAGGCGATATCGTACGTGAAGGTAGCCATGTTGCGAGATGAGATGATGGGATGCTCTTCTCCCCTCGATCTCGTTCCAGGAGGCACTTGACGTCTTTATATGTCCCACGTTCAACCCCAGCCTGCGAACAAATATAGGTCAAGCCTAATCAAGGAGGGTGGGAAAAACAGTAGCTGAGATGCATGCTGCGTGGATCGCCAATCATCCACACCGAAGAAGCCGCTGAACCGGGAAATGTTGCATTGATGGGGTGGACCAATGCAGAAGTGCTCCTGGCCACCACCCCCCATGCCAACATGGGCTTTCGTCCAGCGAATATCAGCCAGTCAACCTATTCAGCCCCCCTTTTCCCCCTGGCTCGAATCGACAAGCCGCTAAAACCGGGGACAAGGAACATGGGGGTGGCATGCACGAGGACGGCCGAACTTAACCCAACCATGTGTGCCAGTCAAGAAGTGCGCCTGTTGGTGTTTTCGCTTAGAGTCGAGACATCCATGGAGCACAGAGGCGAAGCCATGAAGCAATATCCGAGGCGCGACCTGCATCGAGGCTTGTCATTTTGTGATACACCACCCCACGAGTGCGGTTTGGCAACCCCATAGGGGCTTTATCCACGAAAGCAAAATGAAGGAAAATCTAAATACAGCTCATCCTCTGGCCCTATCATTCATGCCGGCTTCTCCAACGTCAGATCAAGATATATATATCTCATCCAGCCAACATCGACCAGTTGAAAAGGATTCCGCTCTCCCCCCCGACCCTCCTGATACGCCAGGAAGTTCAGCCAACCGGCAAACTGTTCGATCCTCTCCTCCAGTTGATAAGGCGAGGGACATGGGGCTGGCATGTATTGGGAAGACGGAACTACACCCGCAGCCAATCATCTGCGCCTGAACCAGTGCAGAAGCATGCATGACTTCACCCCTGTGCTCTTTTTCGCGAGAGGGCGCAGCGAGATGGGTATCGGGTCAGCTCGCCCTGGCGTTCCCTTTAGGAATTATGGACCAGGTGGAAGGGATTGCTGACAGACAGTGCAGCCAGTCCAGCCAACATGGGGTTGAGGTATAAAGGGCTATAGAAGGTCTCATTTGAATTCAGTTCTCCAAATCTTTTTCCTGCTTCAAATATTCGCCCATCTTGCTTCAAATATTCTCTTCCTCCTCTGCATCTCTGCACATCCTTAGCATGGATAGACAAGGAACCGAGGGCCCTCCGCCACTACCCAGTCAAGTTTTGCCGTCCGGTGCACAACAACCCACTCTTCCAGCTTATTGCGAGATGTTGGGTGACTTTCTCCAAAAGGTGCCGTTTCAAACCAATACCTCCAGTACGGGTTTAACGATCTCCCCCTCTTTATTGTCTGTTTTGCTTCTCATAATGCGGCCTTCTATTTCTATTTCTCATCTAAGACTGCAGCCTCCCTCAACGTCACGCTCGAGCGGCTGTCTGTTGACAGGACCTCAAATAACCGGCCTCGGCCTCCTGGTGGTATCGAACTCGACGGCCGAGACAATATCTCGGATTCTGGGGCTACGACAGAACCGTTGGCCCATGATGAATTGGAGAATCTTCCCTATTGGTATGAGGCGCAGCAGGTTGAAAAGAGCCTTAGGATTTGTCATGTCGGAGATAAAGTATGGCGAAATAATAGATATGTTCACCGTGTGCTTTATGAGAAGGAAACTTATCTCCCAGACTATTGGCTCCCCGAAAATGCGAGGCTCCAGCTGCGGAAGGAGGAGGAAAAACAAAGACGGAAGGGGGAGAAACAAAAGAGGACGAAGGAGAAGAAACAACAAAGGAAGGAGGAGATGCAACGAAAGAGACGTCTGAGCACATTACGTCCTCGACCATCAACACGCAATTAATGGAAGATGGGATGTCAAACCGCTCATTTCTTTATTTGATATTATAATACACAGTCATTTATCCATCTGCCTTCTCTTGCATTAATTAGGTGATACTGAAGCGGTGGCTAGTATAGTCGAGTCAACGTCTTGCTCCACGTCTCGCCAATCTGCCGGAACGCCCTAATATGGATTCCCCCCGGGAGTCAGTGAAGAAAACTATAATTCCGCTATGGGAGTTAGGGAATTGGGTGAATGCTGATGAAGGCGAGCCCTCAAGGAGAGTCACAATCTTGCACAGGGATGGAACCCCATGCGGTGTCGGCATCCCTGGGGAAGTAAGCCCCTTCGGGAGCGCCAGAATGTTGTGTGAACAGGCAACAAAGATAAAATCCCATGCGGTGTCAGCATCCCTAGGAAAGCGAGATCCTTGGCTTCTTGACACGTTTCGAGCTTGATGGTTGCATCTTGTGGCGTTTGATTCCGATGAAGATAAAGGATCTGGGACTTGCTGGTTATCACTTGACACTATGGGAAGAGCTCTCAATTTATAGCTACAAGCGAGCGCGTGGTTCATTGAGCCAAAAGGCGCATTTTAAAAGTGTACTTCTGTCGAACGTCATTTGGAACGATCAGTCGTTTTGCTTCGGGCGCTTGCACGCGCAGGCCACGATTTGCAATCCGAAACCGTGGCCCTCCCCATTTTCGCTGAAGTCCAATCAGGCCAGAGGCACAGTGGCAGAAGAAGGTTGACAAAAGGCCAGGGACTACATCATGTAGTCACTAGCACAATGACCAAGGGAAGGGTGCTATGGCCAGTGCTTAAGGACATGTGCAGTAGGTCCACTGACCTAGGTTGCCATGCTGGAGGCAGGAGCCAATAGGCCTGATGGGTCCATGGACCGCGTTCCATGGACCCGGTAGGCCTAAAGACGGCCAACTTGTGGCCATGCTGGCCTGTGGACGGTAGAGGCCATTGAATCGATTTCTGTGGTCCCGTGGCGACCAAGGACCGGTAGCCAGACCGAATTTACCCGCCAAAGCAAGCGCAAGGCTGGTTTTCCCAGTCCCAGGGGGTCCATTGATGGGTCCGTTCTTGGGGCGCGAGCCGATTGTTACTGCAGTCCTTTTTGGAAAAGTTGGTGTTGAAGCAAGTGATAGTAGTGTGTTCATTGTTGTTATTATTCTATTCAGCAGAGGTGGGATCCCCAATATATATATACATACAGACGTACAAGTTTCAGATCTCTTACACGTGTTTCAACCACCGTGATACTCAACAGTTGGGGACACTACTCTCCCTGGGGACACTGCTCTCCCTGGGGGCATGATTTCCCGTCGGCTCTGGATGGTCCTGTGAGGCGGCTGTGCCTACCGGGTATAAATATCCGTGGTTTCCCCTTCAAGTCCTTCCGTTCCCTCCTCCTTATTATCTCGACTCATCCTGAGAATGAGCGAACATAAAAAGACCGACAGCGGTGCTCTTCATCCTTCCTCTTTGTTTTTCCAACCTCCCTAGGGCCAGAAACCTCCGTAGTACCTGTTTTTAGCTAGCTCTCTAACTGGCATAGAAGTAGAGATGCTTCAGACTCTCATAGTAGTGATTTCCTTCTTTCTGTTAGAATCATCTATTGCTAACAATCATCCAGGCACCTTCTGTCGCCCGAGTGTGAACCAAAACTTCCTGAATCAAAGAACAACACAGGCAGCAGCATGCTCCACACCAATCACTGATGCACCATCCCTCAATGTTGAACTTATTCTCTATCTTTGTGCACCCTAACGCCTGAATCCCTGACAGCTGTAAAGAGAAGACAGAACCAATGACAACACTAAAGGCTAAGGAAGAGAACTGCTTGTCCATTCATATTTAGTGAAGAGTTGATATCAGCCATAATTAAAAAAAAATGATCTGTAATAAAAATTTATAGTTACAGAATCATAACTTTAAGATTTTGTGTGACAAGGAACCGGTATGTTCACAAATACAGCTGATGGCTTTTTCTAGGTTTAAAAATTTTTGAAAATTAGCAAGCTTAAAACGACTGCAAGCGTAAAAAGATAGAAAGAAACAGGGTCATGAAAAAAGATCTGCAAGCTTAAATTAACTATTAAAAAAGCAAAAAAAGATCTGCAAGTCAAAAGGATCTGCAAGCCAATTCTCTAAAAGTTAATTCTAAGAATTTCTTGTGGCAGGGGTACTCTCAATTGCATGATGGCTAGAAATATTAGGGTGAACGCATGCTTTCTAAACAAGTAATTTAGTGACGCTTGCATTTGCTCATTTTGAAATGGAATGGCTTCATTTTTCAGTGGGGCTGATTAACTTTCAAAACGATCAGCCCTGAACACCCCTGCTACCCGGACATAGTTCAAGAACTACATGTAGCCCAGTTTCAAAACACGATAGATCGCCATGGGATTAGATGAAAGCCTAGGCTAGATTTACTTTCCAAAAAGAGCTTAGTGTGGTTTCAAATTAAACCTAATCTACTACAAACAGAATCTTTTCATCTATTCTTGCTTCTTCTCAAGTTTCTCTTGCTTTCCCTTCTTCCCTGCTCTAGACTTCTGATATTTCATGTAGCTCTCGCACGTTGTTCGAGATGGAGGGGGATAATGCTTCTCCTGTTTCTGTAAGAGCTACGTCTTTCCAGGGCTGTACGCATGGCACTCACTATATCTCTGTCTGGTGGTGGAAAGTGGCTGTTCGAAGCATCAGACTTGTTAAAATTAATCGTAAAGTACCGGTTGTCTTCATGGATGAGGAGGTAGACGCCCTTGCAGCGACAGTCATCAAAGTAGCTACGCAGCATACGCTGGAGTGTGCCTTTCCATCGGTAACGCATCTGCACAAGGCTGCTGTGCACAGTCCATGGCTTCTTGACACGCTTTGAGTCCGGTGTTTGCATGGTGTAGCATTTAATTCCAGTGTAGGTGAAAGATCTTGGACTTCACTATTGTCACTTGATATTATGGGGTGAGGTTTCAATTTATAGCTACGAGCGAGTGTTGTGCTTTTTTGAGCCAAAAGTCGCTTTTTAAAGGTGTACTTCTGTCGGGTGTCGCGGCGCTTGCATTCTTGGGCCACGGTCTGCGATCTGAAACCGTGGTCCACGCCATTTTGATTCGCGGTTGAAACTCGGCCACGCGATCCGAATACATGGCCTTCACCATTTTGATTCAATTTTCCACTCGGCCACGCGATCTGACCATTTATGCTAAAAGAAAATACGAAAGCCAAGAAGGAAAAATCCAAAAGTCAAAAAGGAAAAAGAAAAAGCATAAACATAAAAAAATCTGTGTAATCGCTGATGTGGTTTGATAAAAGTGTAGAATAGGTTTGAGCAGCTTAGGTTTTCAAAAAGAGATTCTTACACTTGGTAGAGTCAGCCGCCGCTCTTTTTAAATGGCTCATGATCTTCTAAAGTGAGAACTTAACAATTGAATTTCTTTCCTCCGTTCCTCCTCCTGTAAAGGACGCCAAGACGTGGCTTTTTGTGAGAGCATGGCTTGGCGCGCTCCTGTCCCTGATAAAAATGGGCAACCAGACCATGCACCAACCAAATCACGCCTTGGCGTCCTTCTGGTCCGGACCGTGACGGGATGTTGTGATCCTTCTGGTCCGGACCGTGACAGCCACAGCAAAAATGCTAGAAACCATCGAAAGCGAGATAGACCAGTTACCGCCGGCTGCGGTGACCCGGTCGATGTCGAGAAGTGTGGTAAACGACGGGGAACAGCCGAATGTGGAGCCCGGAACCAAGGATGCAACGTGGATCAACTTTAATTCGACGACGCGCCAGTATGCGACCCAACCAAAAGCGCAGAAACCGACTCGCAAGCGGAAGAAAACCGACGCCCCCACGGCTGTCCAGCCAAATGGCACCCCAAACATTGAATTTACAGGCAACAGCGATGGACGCCCGAACAAACTTGACGAAATTGCATGGCTTATAACCGAGCTGAAAGGAATAATTGCACAACAAGGCCAGGCGGTGGAGACTCTCAAAACATGCTGTGAAGAGTTAAAAGCAGACCAGAAAGAGTTAATCAGGCAAAACTCGAACCTTAAAGATGAGATAACTGCTCTGAGAACCCAGGTGACACATAAACCGGATCAACGATCTTGGGCATCAATTGCCTCCAACAGCGGAACGAATGGCGAATCCTCAACCCCTCCACCGGCCCCAACGCCCGCGCCTACAAAAGCTGACAGGAAAGACCCCCCGCTCTGCGTCCGTATCAGTGCGGCACAGGCTTCCGACCCCATGGAATATGGAGGGTCCCTCACAAGATATCTCCCCGTGGAAGAGGTCAAAGCGAGGGTCACAGACGCCCTACAGAAGAATACGCCAACCGAAGGAGTCGAGATCATCGGGGTAGGAACCACAAAAACAGGGTACATCATCCGCTTCCGGGATGAAGTCTCCAAAGACACTGCCACCGTGAACGAGGGGTGGCTCCGGAACCTGGGAAGCCAGACAAAGCTGGTCAGACCCAGATTTGGTGTGGTAGTACACCGAACACCCACACATGAAGTCGACACCGAGGACAAACCACAAAGCATGAAGAAGATAACAGAGGAAAATGAGCTCGCCCAAAAGGGATACAAGGTAGAAGAAATCGCATGGCTCAAGAAGAGGGAATCCACGCTGGGCGCGTCGGCATCACTTGGAATATGGTTCGATAGTGCGGAAGCTGCCGAATGGGCGGTAAACAATGGAATGGTGTTTGGACATCGATATATAGGCAGCATTGAGGCATATCAGATCAAGAAGAAACGATGCCACAGGTGCCTGGCCTTCGGCCACCTGGCCTGGAACTGCAAAGAGAGACTACGATGTGGTTTCTGCACGCGAGAGCACAACACAGCTAACTGCCCTCGAGAATCGACTCCTAAATGCGCAGACTGCGCAGAACGCCACCCGACAGGAGCAACAGAGTGCAAATCGAGAGCCAATATCACCATCCTTCAATGTTAACACAGAAACTGCGGATTTTACAACTGAACGCCAACAAAAAACGTTCGACCATGGAAGCACTCCTCAATGACCGCAAAATTGGAGATTTGGAGGTGCTACTCGTACAAGAACCCCCTTTCACATATTATACAACACCAATACAACACCCACATTGGAGGGTGTTTCAAACATCATGCACCGAAACACACGCCACGGGGCGCAGTCTAATATATGTCAACAAGCGCATATCAACCTCGGCATACCGGCAAAGGCGGTGCCACAGCCCAGATGTAACAGCAATCGAGCTCCAGATAGGAGAGAGCCAGATCTTAATTTTCTCCACATACATCCCGCCATTCGACCCGGCAGACAACCCGATACACCAGACCTTAAACGAAATCAGCCGGACAATCCGGCTCTCGCCCGCAACCACATTGATCATCGCAGGGGACTTCAACCGACATCATCAGATGTGGGGTGGAATCCAGGTGAACCGAAGACGAGCCCGAGACACCGGGGGCCTCCTGGACTTCATACAGGCTCAAGAACTCCATAGCTGTCTCCCACCTGGCACTGCCACCTTCTGGTCAGCGAGCCACCCAGGCACATACTCCACACTCGACCTCACACTCAGTAACGTCCCACACCAATTACTCAAATGCCACCCCTACCGAGACAACTACGGCTCCGACCACCTAGCGATCTACTCAGAATGGGATCTGCAACTGAAACAGAAAGATCCAAGCCAGCCACGCAGACTTTTCGACCAAGCGAACTGGGAAGAGATTGGCAAAGCTGTAGAGAAGGCGATCCCTACACCACGGATCGAATCAACAACTCAGCTAGACGGAATAGTTGGCAGATTAATCACAACGACAATAGCAGAAATAGACAAGCACACCCCGCACGCAAGACCATCTCCTTACGCCAAACGCTGGTTCAGCCGAGACCTGAAAACACAGCAGTCCGAGTGCAACAGAAGCCGAAGGAGGTGGCAGGCCAGTTGCGTTGAGCGGGGAAGCGACCACCCAACCACCCAAGCCCTACACACGGACGCGCTGCGGAAGCGCAGGGAATGGACTCGAACAATAGAAAAAGTCAAGCGAGAGCACTGGAAAGAATTCCTCGACAAATCGAGTGCGGGCAACCACCTTTGGAAAGCAGCAGGATACATCTGCCCCTCAGACAATCACGCCAACATTCCGCCCCTGGTAGTTGAGGACACTGAATATGCCGACAACAAAGACAAAGCTCAAATACTACTGAACAGTTTCTTTCCTCCAGCTACATTCTCGCCGAGAGAACCCCCCACCCCAACCCGGGAGGAACTGCCCTGGGAGCCGATCACGGAGGAAGAGATCCTGGCAACGCTGGCGAGGACCAAAAGCAAATCAGCCCCCGGGAATGACGGTCTCCCAGCATTAGTGTGGAAGAGTCTATGGAAATACCTGTCGAAACTCATACACCAGATCTTCGAAGCATCAATCAGACTGGGACACTACCCAACAAGTTGGAAGACTGCGGTGATTGTAGTACTACGGAAACCTGGGAAACCGGACTACACGGCCCCTGGAGCATACCGCCCGATCTCCCTCCTTAACACACTGGGAAAGGTCCTGGAGGGAGTGATCGCGAAACGCCTTACATACTACACAGAGAAATATAACCTCCTCCCAAACGCACAATTCGGAGCCAGACCAGGCAGAACTACGGAACAGGCACTTCTAATCCTGGCCAGCGCCATCGACCAGGCCCGGAAACGCGGTAGGGTCCTGACCCTAGTCTCCTTTGATATCAAAGGGGCCTTCAATGGGGTAAATAAAGACACATTGGAGGCCAGGCTCAGAGAGATGGGAATCCCTCAGATAGCGCGCAGATGGGTCCAGAGCTTCATGGGAAACAGGTCCGCCAATATCAAATTCGACGATTTCAGCACCGAGGTAGCCTCGCTTCCTAACGCTGGCCTTGCCCAAGGATCTCCCCTCTCCCCAATCCTCTTCACCATCTTCAACTCGGACCTGGTCGACCAACCGGTAGACCACAATGGAGGCGCATCCGCCTTTATAGATGATTATTTCCGCTGGAGAACCGGACCAAACGCAGAAAGTAATCTGCAAAAGATCCAACAGATAGATATCCCTAGAATCGAAGAATGGGCGAGACGGACCGGCTCACGGTTCTCGGCCGAGAAGATGGAGCTGATCCATTTCACCGGAAGAAAAAGAGACCAAACAACGGGGTCCATCACGATGAATGGACACACCATCTCACCATCACCAGAGGTCAAGCTCCTGGGAGTATATTTTGACCAGGAACTAAAATGGAAAACACACACACAATATATGGTCAAGAGGGCCACCAACACATGCGTCGCCATCGGACGCCTATCCCACCTACGGCCAGAACAGATGAGGCAGCTCTACATTGCCTGTGTAGTCCCCAAATTGACATACGCCTCCACGGTATGGTACAACCCCTTAAAGGGAGCCACGCAAGTCAAGGCTCTCACCAAGGTCCAGCGAACGGCCCTGATCAGGATCCTGTCCACATTCCGAACGGTGGCAACACAAACTCTTGAAATGGAGGCGCACATCCCCCCCCTACGCGCCCGGCTGCGACAGCGAGCCCGGGATGTTGTCATCGGCCTCCGCACACTCCCACAATCCCACCCGATACATGGGCCCCTCAGGAGGGCCATGGCAGGTGCAACCTGCAATGGAGACAGACGTTACTACCCACTAGAGGACACGATGAGAATGTTCCACAGGGAGGAGATGGAACCAATAGAGACAATCGACCCATGCCCCCCGGAACCATGGCAGAAGCCAGTATTCAAAGGCATCTACCTCGACTCCGACAGGGCCAGAGCCATAGAGAGAGCTACGAAAATAATGGAAAACCCAGCCAAGGCAGTCTTCACTGATGCCGCAAAGGAGAACTCGGCGCTTGGAGCAGCGGCGCTGATCATGGACGAATCATACCACATCCAGTATGGCATACAAGTTGGTGTTGGGCGAGAAAAGCACTGGACTGTCACAACGGCTGAGCTGCTAGCAATATACCATGGACTCTACCTGGTATGGAGATCTCACTCAAGTGAGGGGACACCGCCCCCCCACCAACGCCACACATACACCATCCTCAGCGACTCCCGTACCGCTCTTCGAGCCATCGCAAACGCCTCAAAACAAGTCGGAGGACAGATAATCCAGAACATTCTGCACACAACAAAAGAGCTGAGATCCATAGGCGTAGACCTCTGCCTCCAGTGGGTACCAGGGCACAGTGGAATCAAGGGAAATGAAATGGCCGACCAGCTCGCCAAGCAGTCAATCAACCCAAACCCAACGCATGGTTTCCCAAAGCCTGCCTCACACCTTAGGGAAGCCAGCCGCAACAGCACCACACAGGAGTGGAGAGATGAATGGTCCTCAACGGCAAAGGGGACTCACCTGCGGAAGATAGACGCAGCCCTCCCGGGCCGACATGCCCGCCGTCTATATGCCACCCTTCCAAGGCCTCGAGCAAGACTCCTGGCGCAACTCAGAACGGGCCACTCATGGCTGAATGAATTCCGAAACCGAATAAAATACGCTGACGACAACAAATGTGAATGTGGAGCAAAAGAATCGGTCCATCACGTCCTAGTAGACTGCCCGAGACTGCAGCAACAACGTCGGGTTCTGCGACAAAAGATCGGGGACAGGTTCAACAATATCTCCCTGATGCTAGGGGGTAAACCACCAAACTGGACAATAAATGGGACGGAATGGAAAATCAGTAGGGGAGACCTCGATGCGATCCTAGACTTCGCTGAAAGCTCGGAAAGATTCCAAGGCAGAGACAACTAGAGTAGATCACTCACAGGCCCCGACGAGGCATTAAGATCGTGCATGTAATTAGACTTGAAAGGATAGATGAGAGTAGCTGTAATAGTGGTAGCCTACATATCCCGATGAGGGAGAGGTCAGGGTAGCTGATCCAATCAATCAATCAATCAATCAATCAATCATGACGGGCACTGTTTTTGGGCTGCTTGGCGTGTTATGGAGTCATCTCTCACTTTCCTGTTTCTGCCTCGATCGTTGGACATAAACACCACAGAATACACACGATGACTGTCAAATCGTGTATGCTGACCAAATCGCACAAAACGTCAAAAAGTGAAAATGCAAAATTACAAAACTGCAAACATTGCCTTTTCGCACGAGTGCAGAGATGCAAGCCCACCACGCCTTGCCCGTCATATCAGTGCTGGGCCTTGCTGAGCTTTAACCACCAAAAGGTGGGCCGTAAATGACGTCATAGATAGAACCTTCCAGACGTCTGCGCTTTTGCCCAGCGACAGAAGGTTAAGCGTAGACCTATCCGAGGCCATTCTTCAGGGAAATATCCCCTATTCTTTAGAGCACCTTCAATGACAAACGAAGAGGGACGAGAAGAGTGACTGAACCAGTTGACAAGGAATAGGGCAGCGAGAACTCCATTGAGTGTTGCCAGGAGCACGCAAAGTCGATCCCACCAAAAGCCCGTGCCCTTGTGGTCCGGACCAGGAATGGCGCCAAGCCGTGATTTGGTTGGTTTGCGTATGAGGCATTTCCTCACATGAGGGTTCTCTCGAGATTCTTGTCACAGAAGAGGTTTTCTAAATAAATACTCTTTGGCCAAACTTCACAATATTTAAAGGCTGTTAAAAAATCCATGTGTTCTAGCATCTGACAAAGCCTTCATATCTCAGATAGTAATACAAGATAATGCCTTTGTGAAACATGGGGACTTGAGAACTCTCACTCGAATCGAGTAACTTCATGTGTTTAGAAATATCTCAAGCCGAGCTAACTGAGTCGCACAGCAACTTAAGAGAATCATTTTATTCATACAAACCTCCTGTAAGTGTTTCCTCAGGAGCTTGGCTGAATACAAACGAATTTGGCGATCTGGCGATCTGGGTGAGTGACTGCCAGTAGTTCACTTTTCAGAAGATAATCTCTGCTGTTTTCTTGCAGCAGGCTTGAAATGTGTGAGGTAACAAGACTGGGACGTATGCCTAGGAGAGAGTTTTGGATATCTAGGCTATGAGCGTTTAGGATCAAACGATGAACGAATTCTATTCAAACGCATGCTTGATTGAATTGCTGTAAAACTGCTATGACTAAAAACTCATCAGACAACAATTATAATAAAGCAACTCAAGTCAGAGAATTTGTCAACGGGCCAAGTGGGCGATGGCAAGCAGAGTTAAAAAAGGATTAATGAGGGCCACGATTCGCAGATGTGAACGTTTGTTTCGCACTCAGGAGGTGCGGGCTGGACTGGCCCGTTGTCATGATGCTGCCCCAAATGTTAGAATGAACTGATGTTTTGAAACGCCCCAGGTACACAGACCACTTTCATTATACATATCTTGTTGCGAAAATGAACAACGAATATTTCTGAGAATTCTGAGCTGAAAAGCTTTCGCTTAAATGTTATTTCAGAGGGATCAACGTCAGTAAAATCCGTGAGATGTTGTGTTTCGGATCTTCGAGTTTGCTTTGTCCCCTTTCAAAATTCTAGGTTTTGCGGGAAAAGGTTGAGCCTTAAGAGAGAAGAGAGCAGGGAATATTTAGTTTGATTTGTTTGCTCAATTTCGATATTCCAGAAATTTTGATTCTACCCCGATGGACTCGTAGCAGATCAGCGCACCGGACGGCCCGGAATGATATTCACCAACCATCCAATCTTTCTACTATTATTCTTCACTCATTGGAGCAGCAATTTTTTTCGGTGTGCCCCTGTCCGATGCCTCGTTGATCGCTTCTTTCGGAAACTCCCTGACGGCGAAAACGGTAGAGGGACAATGTGTTCCACCACGGCCACCGATCCTGCTAATTCGCACTCCTAGACTCTGCTGAAGGTGCCCCACGGAGATTCATTTCGGACTACAAGCGCCTGCTGCGCCCGATCACCCGAGTTCACGATGGCGGGAAGGGAGAGATCTCTTGGAAGTGGTGGAGAGCCTTTGCGTTTGTTTGGTGCTTGGTTCGGAGCCGGATTTTGAGAGGAGAGCCTGTCGTCTCCCATGAGGTAGGAAAAGCCAGCGCCATCCTAGTGAGTCTGGCTTAGTCCAAGTAGCAATTGCGAGCGCACTCACTTTTCATTGCAATCACTGCTTTGCCGTCCCTGGGGCACCTGATGTCCCTGGGGCCACTGATTTTGCCGTCCCTGGGGTTACTGCCGTCCCTGGGGTTACTGCCGTCCCTGAGGTTACTGTCGTCCAACAACCACACACTGCTCATATCTAATTTTTGAAATTTCACCACAACCGCGCGCGTAATTAAGCTTAAACTGACGTCATCTTATTGGCCTGGTTTTCGGCTACGGCCCGATACCCGGAGCCATGGCTAATAAGGCCAAGTGGCCCCAGTTGGGCGTGCAGCCGCAAAACCTGCATGAGCACGCGACGCAACTCATAGCAGAGGCAACAGCATTGCTAACCCTAGAAAAAGGACAACGCCAAAAACTACCAGATCAATCATTAGAATCCTTTCTGAACAGCGTACAGGCTTATGCCAAAAAATCCAGGGCCGCACCATCCTCCCACGAGATCCTCGATAAGTTGAATCAGATCCACCACATCGCGAAGACCACCATCTCAGACGACCTCACCCTCATCAAGAACGCGGTCAACCATGCAGCAACGCACCCGACAGCCAGAAACCCAACCTAAGCCGACAGAGTCAGGTCTGGCGGCACGCCCCCCCAGCCCAGAACGCCTCCACCCGCACAAACGAACAGCAAGGAGAGGGAGATAATAGTCAAACTACACAACCCCGAGGCGGCCGCACTGCTGCGAGATAAGACACCGGGAGAGCTACGCGAAAGAGTCAACAATGCACTGAAGGAGCGAACACGCAGCACGGAGCGACCGATTCAGGTGGTAGCCGCCAAACAACTGAAGAGCGGAGACGTGTCCATTCACACGGTGAACATCGAAGACGCCAACAAACTGCGAGAAGAACAACAGTGGACACAGGCCCTGGGCAGAGAGGCCAAGGCCCTCCAACCCACATACGGGGTCCTGGTTCACTCAGTTTGTACGGATAAGGAGAACATAGACCCCAGCAACCAGTCACGATCCATCGAGAAGATCCAAACAGAGAATGCAACTTTACACCCTGGAGCAACGATCACCTACGTAGGATGGCTCACGAGGACGGGAGCAAAGAAACCGACTTCGTCACTGGTGTTGGAATTCACCACCAAGGAACATGCAGACCGAGCGATCAGAGAGGGATTGGTCCTGGATGCCTGCTACCATCACTGTGAACTCTACGACAGAAGCTGCAAGCTGAAGCAATGCTACAAGTGTCAGAAATACGGCCACATTGGAACTCAGTGCAACGTCAATGAAACATGCGGATACTGTGCAGAACCCCACAACACGAGGGACTGCCGAAAGAGAGAAGAAGATCCAAACTCTACACCTAAGTGCGCACTCTGCAAAGGGCCACACGCAGCGTGGAGCAACAACTGCCTCACCCGCCAAGCAGAGATAGCGAAGGTTGAACAAGCAAGGAGAAATCGACCTTCGTACTACATCAGACCCGACGCCACAAGCAAGGTGGCACAGCCTGCCACCCGCCCTACCATACCCCTGTTCACCGGCGGTACCCTACGACAAACCCTGGACCAACGCAAACGTCCCGCGGAAGCCCAGCCGACTGAACGTACCACCGCACGACCGAGACGGAACCCGCAATCGACCACATTTCACAACTTCACGCAGGAAGATTCCGAAGTCTTTGTGCTGAACAAAATGAGCCTGCACAGAGCGATGGAGGACCGGGAAAGAGAAATGAGAATTGAAAACGAGGAATACACACCGAACAGAGATTCGCCGATAATGACTCGCTCCAGAACCGCATCCCAACAACCCCCTGTAGACCCAGCCCTCATAGACCCCGCACTGACCGACCTCGAAATGACGCAGAACGATGAGTAGTACAAGCAGCCTATCCATACTGCAGTACAACGTCAGGAAGTCCAAGAACAAGGTCATGGCCAGCCTGCTGAGGGATGAGAGGATCAAGGAGTTCGACGTGATTGCAATACAAGAACCGTGGCGGAACAATTTCACCAACACAACCCACTACCCACGACCTCAATCCTTCGATCTGGTGTACTTGGACGACCCAGGCACCAGGACGTGCATGTTTATAAACAGAAGAATACCGCGCGGCAGATGGACCGCAACTACCCCCTCTCCTGACTTCTGCACTGTCTCCATCCAGTGCACCGAGGCGCCCGAGGACACAATCCATATCCACAACCTATACAACCCGGAGACCAGCACAGGGAACAGCACCATCCCCCTCCTGCGCACAATGGTAACCGAAGCCGACAGTGAGAAACAGATCGTGGTTGGGGACTTCAACCTCCATCACCCACTCTGGGGAGGTACACGTAGCGACCAGGACGCTGAGGCGGAGGAGCTGGTCTCGCTCATGGCCGACCAGCAACTGGAACTCCTGATCCCTCCGGGGACGGCCACGTACGATGAACACAATAGACAAACCACGATCGATCTTGCTCTCGGTACACCGTGGATCCACGAGAGGAAAGCCTACTGCGGGCTCAGGGAAGATCTCGACCACCAATCGGACCATCAACCAATCGCTGTAACAATCATGACGGCGGTTGAGACATGCGACCCACCCGACCAATGGCAATGGCAACGGACGAACACAGAGACGCTGGAACTAGAACTCAAGAGGAATCTACCCTACCCGACCGTCTTGGACTCGGAGGCGTCGGTGGACCACCGAGTACAAGGACTAGTTCACGCTATAACAAGAGCCATCGATGCCTCCACGCCGAAGGCCAAACCAAGTGACCGCTCGATCCCCGGGTGGACACAGGAGTGCAAGGAAGCACAGAGGACAGCGAGACGCCTTCGAAGACGATACCAGAGGACGCGCCTCGAGAGCGACTGGGAGGCGTACTGCCAAGCCAGGAACTACAAAGCGAGACTCATCAAAAAGACACTCCGCGACGCTTACCGAGCAAGGGTCAGGGAGGTGAGCGACTCGCCACACGGGCTTTGGAGGCTGGCGAGATGGGCCCGCAGACGAGGGACAAGACAGGCGTTCACACCACCACTGCGCCGAAGCGACAACAGCCTGGAGCACAACCACCAAGCCAAGGCAAACCTGTTCAAAGAGACGTTCTTCCCACCCCAACCTAATGTGGATTTGTCCGACACTACAAACCAAAGGTACAGCGACCAACTTACCTTTCCCCCTATCACAGAACAGGAGATAACTCGAGCAATCGGATCCATGGCCGCCAAGAAAGCACCGGGACAGGACGGCATCCCGGCACACATACTTCAACGACTGCTCCCCTACCTGACACCCCATCTACTACAGATCTACAACGCATCCCTGGACCTACAATACTGCCCAGCGCACTTCAGACAAGCCAAGACGGTGGTGCTACCCAAGCCCGGCAAGAAAGACCTGTCAGAGGTGAAATCGTACCGCCCGATAGCCTTGCTGAACACCCTTGGTAAAGCCTTGGAGTCCATCCTGGCAACAAGGATCTCTCAGGCGGTCGAAGAACACCAGCTCCTCCCACGCACGCACTTAGGGGGAAGAAAGGGAATGTCGACGGAACACGCGCTTCATGGTCTGATGGAGCTGATCTATCAGTCCTGGGACAACGATCAGGTAGCCAGTCTCCTCCTGCTGGATGTAACAGGCGCCTTCGACCATGTCTCTCACCCCAGGCTTCTGCACAACCTGCGCAAGAGAAGGATGGACGAAAGGATAGTGGGATGGGTAGCGAGCTTTCTACGAAACAGGACAACTATTATACAGCTACGGGAGCACACAACAGAACCTCTCCAAGTGGAGACCGGGATCCCACAGGGTTCCCCGATCTCTCCAGTGCTCTACCTTTTCTACAACGCTGACATCCTGGAAGACGCGCCCCTCCGGGTGACCGGGGCAGCGGCCGGAGGTTGGATCGACGACATCTACTTCTTCACCAGCAGCTGCACCACCGACGAGAACTGTAGAAAGTTAGCAAGAATGCATGGACGAGCGGAGGCATGGTCGGCCACTCACGGATCAAAATTCGACCTCAAAAAATACCAACTCATCCACCTCACGCGAAATCCAAGGAGACACGATGTACAACGGGCTTTGACCATATCAGACCTAACGATTGCTCCGATGAAAGAGGTCCGCTACTTGGGCGTCATGTTGGACCAGCAGCTACGATGGGGCCCTCAGATACAGCATATCGAAAGCAGAACGTCACTGACGTTAAATGCCCTGAGGTCCCTGGCAGGTTCAACGTGGGGATCAGCGCTGGCCACGCTAAGGCTGGCATACCTGGCCATAGTGGTCCCACAGATCACATATGCCTGCTCCGTGTGGCATACACCGCGCGGCGAAGCAGGGCTCACAGAAAAGATGCGCACGACCCTTGACAGGATTCAACGAGAAGGGGCGAGGATCGTAGGAGGCGCATACCGAGCAGCGTCGGGCGCGGCCTTGGATGTCGAGCTCTTCATGACGCCTCTGCGTCTGCAGCTGGAGGAGCGAGCACACCACGCAGCACTGAATATCCTCACCGGCAGCCAGTTCCAGAACGAAGACGACAACAGCACCTCAGCATGGACCCCACCGATACGCGGAGACTCCCCCACCAGCCCCCTAACACGCCTCTACAACAGCCTCGTGATGAAACTGGGAGAAGGAGCGGTCAGTTATCTGGAGTCGCGGATCCCATTCCCGGTAAAGCCGTGGTGGAGAGCGCCCACGATCACTATCACGGAAGGACGAGAAGCGGCGGAACGACTGCACACACACATTATCAGCGGAGCCGACCCACCACTGGCAGTCTACACCGACGGTAGCGGCATACACGGGAAAGTGGGGGCTGCTGCATTAGCGCCGTCGATCCACACCCAAGAACTCGCTTATCTCGGCAAGGAAACGTCTACCACCGTCTATGCAGCCGAGCTTCTTGGCATTCACATGGGCCTAAACCTAATCCTAGCGTCGGACCGACGCAGAGCAGCAATCTTCACGGACAACCAGGCAGCCCTAAAGGCTCTCCAAAACCCCAGAAGATCATCCGGTCAATCCATACTTCGGAGGATCATAGATGCTCTAGACAGGGTCCGCGCCCAGGGCCTTCAGGTGGAATTCTACTGGATCCCGGCGCACCAAGGAATCGAAGGTAATGAATTGGCGGATAATCTCGCAAAGGAAGCGACGGGCTGCAGACAACAACGAGGCAGAAGAGGGAGGATGATCACAGTGGACACTGACGATACCGCAGCTACACCTGACTTCCTAAGACACCTGATATCCGCAGCCAAGTCGGAACTTCACCGCCAGACCCAGGTACAGTGGGAGCGGGACTGGGAGAACGAGTCATCGGGGCGAGCCACCTACGTGCTCACACCCGCACCAAGCCCTACGGTCCTCCATCTACACCACTCCTTACACAAGGCCCTCAGTTCCACCATCGTACAGATGCGCACCGGCAAGATTGGACTACGACAATTCCTATATGAAAGAAAGGTGCCAGAGATCACTGACACCCTATGCGAATGCGGTGGCGGAAATCAAACAGTACGGCACGTCTTATTAGCGTGCCCTAGGTTTAACAACCTCAGAGCGGAAACATGGGAAGACACCGAGGGAAGAAGGGAAAGACTGGATCTCAAGGAGATCCTGACCACGCCTAAGCTAGCTAAGAAGGCTGCAAGATTTATGATCTTAACTAGACTCCTCGGGCAATATGGAGCAATTACGGAGGACAAAATACGATAAGGCATGCACTGAGTTCTTTCGGTTTATAGGACAAACAGGAGTCAGGGGGACCCACTGGAGGACCTTGGCTACCATCTAGACTGTATTATATGATGTATATTAGCTATAGATACCCATCGTCTGCATAGCTGCGGAAAGCGGCTGGGCCGGACGTTAAATTGAATAGAAGAAGAAGAAGAAGAAGTTACTGTCGTCCCTGGGGCCACTGATTTTGCCGTCCCTGGGGTTACTGCCGTCCCTGAGGCCACTGCTTTTGCCGTCCCTGGGGTTACTGCCGTCCCTGAGGCCACTGCTTTTGCCGTCCCTGGGGCTACTGCCGTCCCTGGGGCCACTGCTTTTGCCGTCCCTGGGGCTACTGCCGTCCCTGGGGTTACTGCCGTCCCTGATTGATTGATTGATTGATTGATTGATTGATTGATTCATAGACTGTCCCAACCGCCCGCAGGCAGTTATGCAGCGTACGACTATAAATACAGGTGTTCCCGCTCTTGCTTCCGAGACCAAGCTATTCGTGGTCCGAATTGCTTCCCTTCTGCTCAAGCTCAGATACCCCTCTATCAATAATCTTTCTATCAGTTCTGTATCTATGCACTTGTCGGGCCTTTCCTGACCCTCCTTGACTTCTATATACATGTATGCATGCTCAAATAGGCAAAGTAGCAGTATCTGTGTATGGGAGTACTTGCCAGGCCATTCCTAGCTCTTTCCTGATTCTGTATGTTTGTGTTATTCGAGATGCCGATGTGACCGCCGTTTAAGTTCTGTGACGTGTGTGGCATGCTTGTTGATGTGAATCCGGCCGCGTCTCCTTGGGGCTCTAATATATACATACTAGCGCACAAGCTGACAATGTCATTCAATGTGACCTGTTCTTGAAGGTATGTTCGAAGCTGTTGGTGGTTTTGTTGTTGACCATATCCGTCCCTTCTATTCTGCTTTCTATCGCGTGGTTGTCAATCTCTATTGCCGTAAACTATTGTCGGACAGGAAAATGAAACCCCCGGGTTCGTTTTCCATCGTAGGGCGTACGTGAAAGGGCCGACACTCCCTTCATGTACTGGGGCTGTATGTTTGGTGTTTCGTGAGGCTTGGGAGTTGTTTTCGGCGCATTGGCATGTTGTTGGCAGGGTGTATTGTGTTCTTGAAGATAGATTCTATTCTGTTGCTGTTTCGGTCGTATCTGTTCCTTCTTATCCGTGTCTCTGTCGCGTAGATCCGACGCTCCGATTCCGTAAACTGTTGTCGGGCAAGAAAGTGGAGGGACCAAGTCCGCTTTCCATCCAAGGGGCGTACGTTGAAAGGGGGCACAGATTCCTTTCTGTACTGGGGCTGTATGTTTGGTGTTTCTTGAGGTTCGGAGGGTGGGATTTCGGCGCGTCGACGCGCTGTTGATGGAAGATATTGTGTTCTTGACGATAGGTTCTATGCTGTTGATGGTCATTGGTGATGATCTGGGCATATCCGTTCCTTCTAATCCGTGTCTCCGTCGCGTACTCGTCAATCTCGGATACCGTAAACTATTGTCGGGCAGGAAGGTGGAGGGACCAAGTCCACGTTCCATTCAAGGGGCGTACGTTGAAAGGGGACACGACTTCCTTTCTGTACTGGGGCCGTATATTTGGTGTTTCCTGAGGTTCCGAGATTGTTTTCCGCCGCTTCGACGCGTCGTTGATGGTGGATAATCCTACTGCCGTCCCTGAGGCCACTGCTTTTGCCGTCCCTGGGGCTACTGCCGTCCCTGCTAAAATATTCGCTCTGCGTAGCCAGTACAAGCCTGTGTGCAGGTAACAGCGTTGGCGAGACGATGCCGCTAGAATAACGAATAATCACGTGATTCGATTAGTCCATATTGGGGATGGTGGGCCAAAGTTTACCACCTGCTCGTTCAGACGCCTATTCACCCGCAAAGCGTGGTGCGTGTCGCGCGGCTTAGGTTGCCGAATGCCGAATGGACATATATCGTCAACCTGTATTGTACGTCATCATATCCCTGCCTATTCAGGAAAAAAGCTTTCTCTGACGTATAGCCCTGTTGCCTTGGCCTAGCGTATCGGTCCATTCCAAATGTTTCTCTATTTTCCTTTTATTAATCGATTCTTGAAAAGTGAGGGTTCCAACTGTCAAAAGTGTCAGGAATCATGTCAAATTTCAGGACTGTCGGCTATGGCCAGCCTGAGTGGAGGGAGGCTGATCGACGATGTCTCTGCTCTTTTCAACTGATAATATAAATCCCGATAATGATCACGCTCTTCTGTCAATATCTTCACCCTCTTCTCCAGCTCATCTACCCGAGTCTTCCGCTCGCGAAACCTTTTAGAGGCAACGCTATTTTTTAACCGTTTCTCTCTCGCCTCCAGTGACGTAGATTTCCGATCGACATTGACGCCTATACGCGATAATCTTTCCGCAAATTCTGTTGCTGCCTGTGGCATAGTCGTCAATCCACCCGGTTGCGATGGAGGAAGAGAAATACCTGTGGGATACTGCTGTTGATTGCATTGTGTTGAGGATGAGGACATCTGCGTCTGGCGAAACAAATGGTAGGATGATTGTGGCGTGGTTTCATGAAAGTAATGATCAGCAGCGAGTGTTTTGGAGGTCTGCTTTGAACTGTTTGCATGGGAGGCTACCGGCACCAGGAATTGAGTCGGTTGCTCATGAGTCGGTATCGGGTCGTGTTTCATCGTTTGCGGTGATCCCGAGCTCGACGGTTTTCCTTGATCTCGACGCCTTGAAGAAATTATGACCTCCGAAGGGCTATTGTCCGATCGAACCCGAGTGGCAACCTGTGAGGGCGAGCTGTGGCAGTGCTGAGGCAATTGTGAGGCAGCGGTCGTGGCTTGATATTTTGGCTGCTCAAAATTGGGAAATGTGTCGGCGTTTATAATCGCTCGTAGGTCGATGGGACGCTGCTGCATGTTCAGCCGTGGGAGCCTCTTTCCTTCGTATGGCTCGCGAAAATGTCCGAGATCCTTGGGGTGCTGCAACTTTTCATAATCGCAAGTCGTACCCAATAACTGGGGAACATTCGGTTTGATCACCTCTTTCTCGGCCGTCATTGCAACCTTGTTTGCTGTATCTTTGTCTGACCGAGTGGACGTGCAAACCTCTCTCGGCACGCACGGGAGGATGAGGTTTGGGAACTCCAGTTGTGTCATAGAGGCCTCTGCCCATGCCGGCAAAATTGAGAAATTCAAATACGTTGCGTGAAATTTTGAGTATATACCTGGCTGAAGAGACGGTTGGACGATGGGACAAATGGTCCGGAGGGCACCAGGTATTCATTTATATTCTGTCTCGTCAAGCCCATCTGGACGAACTAGACGGCCAGGAACGCTACATTACGAGGTCCCGCGAGTCAATCAAGTCGCCCCAATTCCCCTGCCATACGTGACTGCTATACTTATTCAACCAGGCATGACCTTTGGCGTTGAACTCCGCCACGCGAACCGATTCATCAGGGCATACATATTTCCCGATTGAGGGTGGTCTTGGCGTTGGAGTGTCTGACATTCCTGAATAGGGGTAGTCTTGGCGTTGGAGCGTTAGTTGATCATCTCCCATCCCTGAGCGTGGGTGGTCTGGTGTTTGAGCCGCGGTGCTTGTTATGGCTACTAGAAGTATATAGGATAAGACTGCAATCACTGTTGTTCATCCATCAAGGATATGATCTCGTTCAAAATCAACTCTTCATCCGCTGTCAGATTCCACGATAATTTCTGTTCATCACATTTTAAGCACACAGCAGCGCATATCTGGTATGGATTTTCTCTACGAGAAAAACCCACTGGCGGATGTTGAAACGGCCGATACCCGCAGTTTAGCCAGGGCAATCGATGCAGCGACCTGGTCGGCATTTCTGCAAGTTCCGTTTGCTGAATGGGTTTTGAAAGCAACTGGGCGCAACGCACATGTGGTGGATACGTTCCTTTGGTACCATGAAATGCTCAGCGTTCGGCTGTACTACCGCCTTCGACGGTGTTCAGAGGCGCAGAAGGTCAAAAACGACCTTCTAGAGGTAAGCCGAAGCCGGTTGCTTTGTTTGCATTGTCTGCTAACTTCGAGGGAAGATCATCTCCGAAGTAAACCCTTTTGCACGCTCGATAATATCGAGCAGCATCGAATCGCTGAACGGACGGCTTGTGACCTCCGATCTGAATATCGGCTTCATCGTTGGACCTCTGCGTGTTCTCCCAACCGTTGACCTGACTCCGGACGTATTGTACCTCCTGGATATTCGCTTTCAGCGGACTTATCATCGACAATGGGATTACGATGAGATGGCAGAGTTTCGAACTGACACCTCGCTTTTCCGCGGCATTCGTCACACACCGCCTGGATTACTAGCCAGTTCGATGACAGAAAACGACCTGAGGTCCTTCCGCGACGATTATGCCCTCATGTTCATGGAGGACAAGGGCATCCACAGGTGGCTCGATGCCTTGGGTCACTCTTGGAATCGTCGATGTGAAGACGTTGCCGACGGTCTTCAAACTGACTTAAAGCACGGTGCTGCGTTAGTCGAACTTGCTGTAGTAAGCCTTAATGCCACTTTCTTGCTCATTGGTTATTTTTTAACTGGCGATCAAAGTGCTTATATGAACGTCGAAACTTTCACGGGTCGACTGCGATATTCTACGGTTTGAAGCAAGGTGGGTGGGACGACAAGATGATTCCCCTGCAGCTGTCGAGCATTGTCAACTATCGAGCGTATCGCGATGAGTTAAAAAAGGGCCCGGCATTGCCATTTGTGTTTCTTTCTATCAAAGAGCTCCAGTTGTTGACTTACTGCCTCAGGCACCATGGACCATCCTCCCTGGAGTACAAAAAAAATCTGCGGGGCGTAATGTGTACAATTGAAGAACTATTCATGTTTAGATCTTACATCGCCAACACAAGCAAGGTGACAGACACCATGCAGCGCTTCTCAATATCAATTTATGCTTCTACTTTTAGTATTACATAACACATTGCAATCTAGTCTAGCTTACTCACTCTTCCATCATTCCTGTAGGTTTCTAGTTGGTCATCCGTGCCGCTCCCTTGTAGTGTATCGTTCAGTTTACAAGTCTCAAATTTAAACAAAGTTTCTGCAGGAGGAGCTACCGGAGAATGAGCTTGGCTACCAATTAGAGTAAGCCATGTAACGCAGCGAAATGAGCAGTGTATGTAAGAGCCCCTCGAGCAACTGGCAGCCTTGCGCAAGGCTGTCAAATGAGAGGAGGCCTCAAAGGTTGATTTATGGCAGAATCCCTGGTTTTAAAAAGGAAGCTCGCCTGCCGAAAGTCGCTTGCAGGAAAAGCTCCTTTTCTTTCATTTTTTTCTCCTTTTTATTATGTGCTTGATCTGTTTTTTGCCCAAGATGATGGATTCGCCGCCAGTAAGATCCATGTTTCAGAAGGTTTGGAATTTAACACCACCGTAAGTTCGAGATATATAATTGGAGCTAGTTTGACTGATTGGATAGGAGATTGGCCCCACAACCGAGAACGTTGCCAAGGTTGAAATTCATGTGGGCTTCCCCTCATGATACAGTGCGGTCTCGAGTCCGCAAGGCCCCGCGCCATCATGCGCGGAATCACATCATCATGGAAACTATTTGAGACAGCATCTGATGTCACGCTGGACCTCCATCAGGAGGGTGATAAAGTACTTGAGGCTTTTAACTTGGATGGATATGTTATATTTAAGGGCGCTGCTGACACTTATTCCATGGAGGAGGCTATAGAGAACAGGGTGAGAACCTCCACTGCCAAATTCCTTTCCACTTGACTGACAAACTCAGCCCGTTCGTCATTTTCTTGATGCAACGGGCTCCGACTTCAAATGCATAATGTGCCAACATATTGTCAACTCCGTAATTGAGAAGTCCGCGATCGACCGTTCGCCTCAGTGGGAGAGGCTATCAAAAAAGCCAGAGGTCATTGTAGTGACCTGCTTTCACCTTCTCGGCGACGATAGTTCGTGTTGGGAATGGGAATACGACACAAGCGGCCGGGGTAAAGCGCTTGGGCGAACAAAGGTTGTCAGCGCCCGTGGTAGAGACGTGTATGTGAAAGTCCTCAGATTGAACCCAATGTCGGCTATTAATGCCTACTCTAGGATCATGTGCAATGGTTGGCTAGCGAATCAGTTCCCAAGATCGAAGGGCAAAAAGATAGATTTATATCAACTGAACTACATTCAGATGAGTTACAGTTTGACATGATAGACCTTTTGAAGCTTGCCCACTCAACAAATAGATGAAGAGTGAATTGAACTGGGATCAGCCATGGAATCAACACTGTAGTCGAAGATGGATCCGCTGGGGCCGATATATGAGGAGTGAATTGAACTGGGATCGGCAACGGAATTGACACTGTAATCAAAGGCAGATATTTCGGAGCCGGTCGACGATGGCTGCATTACAGCATGAAAGGGAAGCTCGCCAACTTTGTCCGCCGCAGTCCCTTCAACAACTGGTTGCGGGTCAGGACGCTGTTCTTCAGGTACGCGCTGCTGATTTTGCTTCCTAGCAGAATGAACAGTATTTCCGCTCGAGGGCGTTCTCGATAAATCTGATCGTTTCTGGCGTTGGTCCCGAAGGTTCCCCGATGTAGCGCCTCTTTCGCAGTCACCAAGTTTCCTCTTCCTTGACGGGCAGCAAGTTGGATGTTGTGCTGTGGCCGGTAGTTCGACGTGAGACACTGTCTCTGTTAGTGTAGATGCTATTCGAACGAGCAATGGAACTCACAAGCTCTGCGCAATTGCCTAAAAGCATCAATCCTGGAGCGGCTCGATTCTAAATGATCGTTTTTCTCGTGCAACCAAAGAGATTTGGCTGAAGCGAACTCTTTTCCACACTGAAAACAGTATCTCCCGTCCAGTATCTCTTTGTCAAACCGGTGGCTAAGATCAGCTGTATTTCGGATATGCCGTGGCAGGTTATCGGCAGTCTCAAACTGGTGCTGACATCGTGCAGCAGGGCACTTGTGCAGGTGTGGCCGAGACTCGTGTCGGTCATGTTGCTGATATGGTCGTAGGCGCCGTTTTATATCCCTTAAGCTGCAAATGCGACCGCCGAATGCCTCATCCAAATAATGGCCTGCTTCTAGAGCGCTGATGATGTCCTCTGCAATAATCAATCGCGCGTATATCAACTCGATGGTTTTGCACAGCTCGCGGCTCTCTCTATGCGAGAGGGTTTCTGGCGGGTTGGCTTGTGAGGTGACGAAGAATTCCAACTCTGTGATAACTGTCAGACACCAAGTCATAAAGAGAGCGATGTTACTTACCCATTCTGCTGGCAAAAATCATCTGTATTTGACGGAAGATGGAGCATGGCATGCTTGCACCCAATTCCCATGGTACGCGCATCATAGCTCCTCACGTGACTACACCGACCTCAGCAAAGTGGGGCTGGCTCTATATACCTTCAGTCCCCCGTCTACGTTAACCGCACCATTTTACGGACTCGTAGGCTGCTAGGGACAGTTTCAGGGATCGGATGGATGAGGGCGAATTGAGCAGGCTCGGAGAAACGGCCCCTGCCCTCCACGTTTCCCATTGATGTATGGCTAGCGATGTTTACAAAATTTGACTAACTTCCATCAATTATTGAACTACAACAGAAAATCAAACAAAGGCCGGTCCTGCGCCAGACATCTTCATATACAATCACCACGAACATGGAAGCAGAGGAGATCCGTAGAAACCGGGCCTCACGCGGTGGGACCAAAGAATAAATACCAACATATCCCGGAACCTCCGATTTGCCTTGGACATCTGACCAGAGACATACATCGAACGCTGCGGTATCGAACCCCAATTGTACGGCTATTATTGGTATGAAGCCACGGCGGCGATAATCACGCCATCCACGTCCAATCCCACGCCGAAGGATGACCCATCGTTGAGAGAGTAGCTGCGTGGCTGCGGTTCCCTTGGGATACGGCGTCGAGTTCCGCAAAGGGAGGGAGCTGAACGGAACGTGAGCGTTTTGATGCGGGTTGAGAGAATGAGAACGGAACTGTCCTAGATCGTCTCGCCATTTCTTGTTCTCCCAGTTGCCAGTGCATAGCTTCAACGGCCCTCCAGGGGATGGACATCTCCTCTGCAATTTTCGCCCACATTTCCGACTTGGATCTGCTTGCTCTGTCAGTACGAGAGCCGGTTGTCATCAGATATCACGCCGTTTCCACCTTTCATATAATAGGGCCAACTTGGTCTTGCGATCCTCGCTCCACTCACTCCGCCTCTCAAGGTAATTTTGGTAGTGCAGGCGACAGCTGAGTGCACTTCGCCCGGGGAGTTCCTTGCTGATATCTCCCCACGCCATTCCGCGCTGCCGAAGCTCGATGATCAGAACATCTTCTTCTGGGGACCATTTTGGCCTTTTTTTGTCCGAAATTTGGCGTGCTTGGGGGCTATCGCTCTGGACGTCAGGTGCCATTGGTTTGGGTGCTATTGGTTTGTTTTGGGCTAAGTTTTGAATTGTAGGCGCCATAGTGAAAACTGCGGCATTTTATGAGGAGAAAAGGGAAGATCGAGCGAGGGAAACAAAGTGGGAGGAGGGCTGGCTTTATATGCCTTCAGCCCACTGGTCTACGCTAATTGTCCTCTTTCGAGAGCAGATGGGAAGTGACTATGAAGGACCGCGTCGTCCACACCATTCATTAGTGATGAGCTACGGACAGTTTATTGATCGAGCATGCTCGGAGAAACGGCGCCTACGAACAGAGGGAGGTTCCTCCGCACTTCCGTTGATGTATGGCGAGCGATGTTTACAAAATTTGACTAAGTTCCGTCAATTATTGAACTACGACAGAAAATCAAACAAGGCAGATCTTGTGACGGATAAAAGGCGAAGTCATGGAGATTCAACGTTAAAACAAGCAGTGTTGCCATCAGGAACAATTACTGACAAAGAAACATGAAAGAGAAACGTGAAGCAGAAAATATCTGTCCCAGTCCACCTCGCGAGAACGTCAACTCGTAGCTAACGTCTCGCCAGACAAACAGCAGAGGGCCTCCCAGATTGGCCATTAACATCAAACTTTCCATTATACAAGCATAAAACCGAGACGTAAGAATGCGTTGGGTCCGCCAGGCTTCCGCGATGGATCAAGCGTTGTGAGCCTGGGAACTCTCCGCAAGATCCTCGAAAGAGTCAGTGGGGTTGGCAATTGCTCGTGCCCTGACATAATTCTCCGGTTTTCCCCTTTCATTGCGGGCTTTAGCAACCCAGCTGTCCGCATCAGCCAATGCGTCGGTAGGTGACGGCTTGCGTTCACCCCAGGCATACTGTGCTGCATCAACAACCGGCGTGCCTGACTGCTCCATGTTTTCTTTGCTAGCTTTAGGTGTTCTCATTTCGGAACATTCTTTCATCGCAGGATCGAAACCAACGTTCTCGTTATCCATAAATATGGGATCACATTCCATCCAAGTGGGTGGTATGTCTGGCATATATTTATCCATAAGCACGGGCGATTCTGATTCGGGGTTGCGTGAGAAGGATATCTCCTGCCCTTGCGGCTTCAGCTTAGAAGCATTATTCAACACAGTCTCTGAACACATGTCAGCATATGCTCCCAGTTTCCAGTTGAGATATCAATTACCTCCATCTTGCTCAGGGCTGGCACACCCACCAGCAGTGTCTTCCGAGGGATTGGATTTGGAGGTGGTGGAATCCTCCCTGGCTTCGCGAAGAGCTTCTACGAGTTCTTTCGCATCGGAATGCTGATACCCATCTCCTGTTGTCACGCTCTGCTGGGGACTTTCATCGATAGGGGTACATGGAGGCGTTTGGGCCAGTGGGGGAGTGACAGGGGACTTTCCATTGAGCTCCATTGCTTTAGGCATTGTGGTAGTTGATGGATAAAGAAGGGTTGGAAACTGGGTCTGGGGAACTGGCTTGATGAGGTCTGTGAGTGTCTTGAATGTCTGTTCATTGCCTCAGGATTTCGGGGGGAGGGATCGTAGTTCCTTATATACCATTCTGTCAATACTCCCCGGCACATATTCTTTCGTCGCTTGGACCATGTGGGATAGGGGAGGAGCTTGCCGTCACTCTCCCAATTAAGGGATGCATAAAACTGTGCCGCAGGATACATAGTCTCGACCCTGTCGACTGATGTCGATCTGAAAACCCATCTAGACCGTTGGTTTGGACCCAAGCATCCAGGTTCATCATCGTAAACTCCATGCTGTCTCTGGACGTATGAGATTAGACGATCGGTTGAGAAAAGATGCATGTTCTGTCGTGGCGGTAAAAATGCGTCGCAAGCTTGCCGAGACGCAGACCTTAGTTCGGCATGGACAGTACAAATTGGATACCAGGTGTGTTGTCCCTGAGCTGCAGAAAACTGATCAGAAAGAGAAACTGCCTGAGGTTAACGACAATCAGAGGAGAGAGCGTTGGCACAACTTGCATTAGTGCCATGAGGAAGTAAGAGAATTAGGAGAATTAGGTAAATTAAGAGAATTAGGAGAACTAGGAGAACTAGGAGAAGTTGGAGAAGTAGGAGAAGTAGGGGAACTAGGGGAACTAGGGGAACTAGGAGTAGGCGAAGGAGGGAGGGGTATAATGAATCAGCCACACCTGGTGGCTTAGCTCAGAGTTTCAAGGCGGGGTCGGGCGATCTTACTTCCTTGAAGTCGATCAAAATTTCCTCATGCAGTTCGCTACGATAGATATTTGCAGTCAATGCTCTTGCCGGAAGTTTTGATAAAGGTTGGTATAAGGGATGTTTTACTTTCCAGAGTCCTCAAATTGCTGATTTTCTCAGGGAGATTCGATCTCAGTTCGGAAATCAAAAAACAACTCGAATCATAATCACTGGTTCAGTTTGATATGACAGGCACAGTAACAGAAGATATCTTGGTATGTCTTCTTTTGAAGCTTTTTGATTCTATAGCTAATGTTTCTCAGAAAAGTCGCTGGACAAAGCTAGCCGCGTCGCCAGAATCCTTCAAGTATGATCTGGGCAAATATATCTGGGCAGAACCGAGCGAAAGAAAACTCTTCTGCTTCGAATGTGAGAATATCGACTTTCAAAATGAAGAAGGGGGCCGGATTTGGAGCACGAAAGGAAGCGGAGAGATACTCCTTCCTGCATATGTTGGTGTTTACATTGTCAGGGGGAAATGGAAGATTGAGTGATACAATCAAGTGCCGGGCGCAAACAAGTTGTTCATTATCTCGAAGGACTCAACGAAGGCTAGCCGCAGACGAAGAGTGCAGTGTTGAGGTTGGTCGCGATACACTTCCATAATAACGCAGTCGGTTGTTTCATGAAGCAGATTATCCTTCTCCCATATTCGTAGCTTACTCTTCCCAATAGCGTTGCATATATCAGGGCAGAAGATGGAGGAGACGCCTGAAAGAGATGCCCCAAGGAGGGTAAAATATGCGTTGTCTACGAAGTCTGTTAGTGGTTTGCATTGAAAGTTTTCCATATCCTTTCGCTTACCGAGGCATTCTGGCATTGCGATGCATCGCGTTGTAAGTACTGGGTGACCGTCCGAAGGGTGTGCTTGGAGGAGGGGGAATAGCCTCTCACTTGCCCGCGGAAACAAATCACTGATCAATTTATTATCCAGTCCAACGTCCAACATGAGATTGACATCCTGGAAATCTTCTTGAGGGAACTTCATCCTCACACTCTCTGTTGTTGGATGCGACTGCTCACGCATCCGTATCGGGGAGCTCTCGATAGCATTGAAAATGCGGTCGCCAAAGAAATTGTGAGCGGCTTTCAAGCTAGCTGCAGAATATGCCCAATATTCATTGCTGTCTGCACGTGTGATGGGTTTCGGTTGCGGAAATAGGAAGTTTTCCAGTATCTTGTAGTTAGGCTCCAGGCGTATATTATGTCTTGTGGCTATACTCTCCAAGATGTTTTTAGCTTTGACGTTAAGACGAATGCGATCCTCTTTCTTGTGCTGTTGACAAAAGCGGGATACATTAAAGGACCTGCACGCTGTTTCTGAGATGGTGAGGATAAAAGGTAGAAAGATATTAGGATCCTCGTGTAAAATGTCCAAATAGATCTTTTGAGCTGTCCTCCGTATAGACATCAACCTAGATTCCTGCATCGTCCGCCGGACTGTGCTGCGTTGCAGCCGAGGTAATGGTTTGCAAGCAATGACAAGACGCTCTTCGAGAGCGGTAAGATAGCTTCCAGGAATTGTTTGACGCTGACTTAGTTCGTCTTTTGTGCAATAGATACGAGACCATGTTGATGAAGCCATAGGGAAAATACAAGTAGGAGAAGTAGGGGAAGTAGGAGAAGTAGGAGAAGTAGGTCTCTTATCCATCCCCTCCATCATGTGACTGCAACCTAGGCACCAACGCAAGATTACGTTGGCCAATCGCAAGCAGAGGAGAAGTCGCGTCACTCAGCCTCCGGACATGGTATCTGGCATTTGCTCCGGCCAATGGAGTTGGGACATGTGGATTGTTTTGCGACGGGTATGCAGAGCTATTGTGATTTGAAGCTACGTTTAACTTTATCACCAAGCACGGAGGCGTAGAAAGTATGCCCTTGTGAACGCTAGTTAACTTGTTCAGAGGTGATTCGGGGCTGTACTAATGCCTGCGGTGCCTATTCTTGAGGGCCAAAACCTCTATACATTGAGGGAGCGGGCTGGAGCAATTTAACCCTGGTACTGGAACTTCAACATCATATTTTAGCGTGTGCAAGGATTCTACGCCACCATTGCAAGGGCGAACAGGCCCCGAGCGAAGATAGCACACACAAATTCGTCCTCTTTTGGCTTAGTGCCTGTGCTGAGAAACTAGGAGTATCGCAGGTGATTGTTAGTAATGACAGCTTCGGCATTGTCGAGGCTCATTTATGGGTGATAAACGACGTTTACTTCCCCTTCTTTCCATTTAGGAATTTAAACGCCCTATGACCGCCATATGCCTTCGTCACAAGACTTTAGGCTATCCCGCAAGCGCCAACGCCTTGAGCATCCTTCCGAAACACCACATCGTCAGTTGAAGAAGCAGAAGCTCAGCCAATCTTACTGGGATAATCTATCAAAGGTTTGGTTAACCAAGAGCGCGATAAAAGAGTTAGACCGAAGAAACAGCCCTCCAGGACCATTTCGAAAGCTTCATAGGCCCATCACTCGACAGTTTACTGAGCTGAAGCACCGTGAAACGTTTTATATTGCTCCGGATATTCTCCGTGATTGTCTGCCTGGTCGCTTAAAGGAGATAGAGAGGTTTTCGAGATTGGGAGGACCCGACCTGTCTGATTTGAGAAATGTATGTAACTGCAACCCAATATCCACCTCGGTGCTAATGTTATCCTAGTATCCTGTTCCCCAACCGATGAGTTCAAGGTCATCCTCCCATCGTAGGAAGCGTCGGGCGGAATCTCCAGCATCCACCACCGGAAACACAAAGACGACCACAAAAACCTCAAGCACCTCAGCATATAGTAGGAACTTCCAGCAGAATTTAATTGACCATAGAGTCTATCCACCGGAGTATAGGTATCCAGACGGCGAGAAGCCATTAAAACCGAATAACTGGATGGAGATCAACGAAATGTTGGCGCGATCGCGAGCTTCCCTTTCTCCCTCGAAGTTCTCTGAGAAGCGCTTTGAAGATTTCAGAGAAGCGGATGCATATGCATCCAAAGAGAAGCCAGTTACAGTTTCAGTAGTTCCAATTCTTGACGGCGATATCAGTGACCTTAAATGTGTCGGAGGGGATTATCCATTTGGAAATCTTGCTCCCTTAACTGATGGCACACTGGCTTCTGCCAGACCAGATCACTTCTATGGCTCTCGTCCTGAACAGCTCAATCGCCAAATCCGCAATGACCTGAGCAGCCAGATTGTTCCGTCAACGCAGGATGACCTCCCAATAGCACCAAACTTCTTTTTAGAAGCGAAAGGCCCCGACGGATCCCTGGCTGTGGCTACACGTCAGGCTTGTTATGATGGCGCTCTAGGAGCCCGAGGAATGCAGTCCCTTCGGTCATACGAAGAAGACGAATCAACCTACGACAACAACGCCTATACTCTTACATCGACTTATCATGGCGGTCAACTCAAGCTATACACTACTCATCTCACCAAGCCCAGCGGCCCAGATTACCGCCCCGAGTATATTATGACTCAGCTCAATACGTGGGGTATGACTGGTAATTTGGAAACTTTTCGGCAAGGAGCGTCGGCATACAGGAATGCCCGAGATTGGGCAAAGGAAAAGAGGGCTGGAGTTATTAGGGCGGCAAACGAAAGATTCTCAGAAACTGAGTCCCAATGTCATTCTGCATCTCAGCACCAGACGAACTCCGACATAGCTGCTACATTAGATGATTCCGATATTTCAACTGTGACCGATGAAACCGAGGATGTGCAATGGAGCTTTGCTGCTGCAAACAAAGATGTGGAAGATGAAACCCAGATTCTGAACAGAAACCCCAAAAAATCAAGGGTGGGTGATATAGTTGGGAACAAGATTACTCGGCGTTTAAACTGAAGCATTGTCAGCTTTCGTCGGCCTGTATAAGCCGGTGGATTTAGAAGACGCATCCAGCCCTTCCATATCCAGACGCAGTATATGTTTCCATACCGACCTAGGCTATGCGAGTCGCATCCGTCATCGCCGCAAATATCAAAATTCGTATGATTGCCTTCATGGCGAGTCCTCCACAAATAAAAAGATAGTTTTAGGATTATGACAACATATTTTCGCTACATTAAGTGTCCGGATTTGAAAGTAATATGAACGCCCAATTTGTGCCAAAATGGAATGTATAACAATGCTCATTGCCTCCTTCCTGGCTCTTAATTCTGCTCGGGTAGGTGCGAGTAACCAATGGGACTGTCCACATATTCTTCAAGTAGGTCCTCAGCTGGGCCAAACAACCTTTCCAGATCCCCTTCCACCCCGAGGAGTTTTGTCCTGCTTCTCTGGAGTATGTGTTGCCTCGTTTAGGACGAAGTCCTCTTTGTCATTCGTGTACCCCATGCGATGCCACATGGAATTCCCGCTCCACCTGATCGTCGGCTTTGAAAGGCGAAGGTGCCATGCCAGCCTTTGGGATCTTTGACATGTTTGCCTTCGACGGTGGTAGTATCGTGCATGTCGGATCTGAGTCATGGTCTAGTTAGCACTAGACAATATATAGTGTCTATGGCCAAGAGGTAAGGAAGACAGGAACATAGAAACACACTCTCAAGGACTTGCAAGAAGCTGAGCAGGACTAACCGAATGAGAATCGCCTTAGGAGCAAGTTTTTGGTCTCGAGCTGTCGCATAGGCCAGGGCGACCAGAGTTTTTTTTTCGACTTGAACTGATCGTGTTGCCGGCATAGAAAAAGTATCTGACAAAGTTGACGCCCCTTCCAGCAGCCATATTTTCAAGAAGCAAGAATGTAGGAGCAGACACCACTAGCAAGAGTCCAAATGTTTTATATTTGATTGTAGGGATGATGAAGAGAGGGCCATCGCGCTCTTCTTATATTTTTATCTTTACCCTGTAAAGAGCGGGGGAAAGTACTGGCCCTGTTCACCACAGCCCGTCGGTTGCCTAAATCATTGATAGTGGCGAGGTTTCATTGGGCGGTTACGGTTCAACAAAATGTAGGGATCAGATGGGCGAACAGGTTATCCTTTTTCCACATTTTTCAATCCACCCATCACCACTTCGACTTATCATGGCATGTTACTCTAAAAGAGCCGCTTCTTCTATCCTTGTTTCTGGCCATCGAAGTCCCTTCAACTCTCGACTCCATTGTCACGTCCACCATCCATTTGCCGCTCTCGGAAGGTTGAGTTGAGCTTCTCATCTTCTTATTCATCAACGGTAATGTCGCGCGGGGAAGAAGATGGAAGGGAGCATCGCTTCGCCTACAACTGGGTTGACGGTGCAGAGTCACTTGAAAGGTACAAACCTGGGGGTTATCATCCTATCATGATTGGGGATATGCTACACGAGCGATACCGCATCGTGGACAAGCTGGGTTTCGGAGGCTATTCAACTGTTTGGCTAGCCCAAGACACTCATCTGAAGCGCTACGTTGCTGTCAAAGTTGGCATAGCAAACTCGCTTCCGCATGAGACTAAGATCCTGCGAGCTCTTTCCGCGCCACTACCGTTGTCTTCGTTCCTACATCCAGGGCGCAATTCAATTCCTTTCATCCTGGATGAATTCAAGCTACACGGTCCCAATGGAACTCATCCATGCTACACAATGACCCCCGCACAATGCAATCTCAGAGAGGTCTCTTTTAGCCGCCTGTTTCCTCTTGAAGTTACGCGGGCGCTGTCGGGTGGCCTCGCACTAGCTATTGCATATTTGCATTCACGAGGCTATGTCCATGGAGGTTTGTCATTGTCATAATTTTTGTGCCTGAATCCTCCTCAGCTAATATTCATCTTTATTTAGATATCCACCTTCGCAACATCTTAGTTAAACTCCCATCAAGTTTCGATCAGCTCTCGATCGAACAGTTATATGAAGAATATGGCGAGCCTGAGACAGTCCCCATTATGGAGCGCAATGGCAAATCGCTTCCACCCAGTGTTCCAGCAAAGGCAGTGATCCCACTCCGCCTTGGGAAAAATGCAGAAGAATTCTCACTGTCTGACGCGCGTGTGCTTCTTAGTGACTTTGGCGAGGCATTTGCCCCAGCCTTGGAGGTTCGTCGCGGGGAAGACTGCCACACGCCGTTGGCTATGCGGGCCCCAGAAGCCCGATTCGAGCCGCATGCCCCGCTGTCATTTTCAGCAGACATTTGGAGCCTGGCCACAACAATCTGGGAGATTCTTGGCATGAAGGCCATTTTCAGTAGCGAATTTGCGACTGTGGATGACATAATCTCTCAGCAAATTGATGTGCTGGGACCAATTCCCTCAAAGTGGTGGGAGCGATGGGACGAACGGAGTCAATTCTTCAACCAGGATGGACGTCCGAAAGAACGCCGGGATGTGTGGCCTCCAATTGATGAAGCATTTGAGGAAGGCGTGCAGAAGTATCGACGGAAGCGTCGAGTAGGTGAGTTTGGTCGGGAGGAAACGGTTGCTCTCCTAGAATTGATGCGTCAAATGCTGGCATTCCAGCCAGAAGAGCGACCAACAGCCGAAGAGGTCCTCAAGTCAGAGTGGATGGTCAAGTGGGTGTTGCCTGATTTTAAGCGCAGTTTGCAGATAGGCCAAGCTCTCCAAGAAGGGTAGAAAAGGCCCAACAATGCAAAAAGAAGTATTATTAGTATCCATGTCTAGAAGGCTATATAGCAGGCGGAAGAGCAAGAATCTAGTACCTAGTAGCCTAGCAGCTAGCGACACCCGTTTACACAGTGAACCATGTAGTTATCGATTGACGTCCCACCGAGGCATTTAAATGATCACGATGCTTGGATTGGAGGTATCCGAAGTTACATATGTTCGTTTTTCTAGTGATACAATTTGCTTCTTATGAAAATACTTTTATAAATGGAGCTAAGCCGGCGCTAGTCTTTCGCGGTGTGAAACAATTACAAGGTTGTTTAGCATTACAGGGAAGAAAGATTAAAATCCATTGTTGATGTTGGGTCACCTTGGGCCATGCGAACAAGGCCCCTCGGTGAGTTTCTTGCGGCGGTGGATGGAGAGTGGAAAGGAATTTAAAGAAAGATGGAATCCGGTCCCCGGGGAGGGGGTGGGGGGAGGGAAGGCCATACATATACCCAACGGCAGGAGAGGTCACGATTCTACCTCTCTGTTGACGTATAGCCTGCGTATTGGGATGGCGGAAAGGGGCGTTGATGCGGGATGTTGCTCCAGTTGCTAACCAGGACCGAGGACTCTCGGGTTATGCTTAGGAGTGAGAAGAACGATGGATCTGGAGGCGAAGGGAGCCCTCTATATATACCAAGAAATGGGGGGCAGACTCGGTTTGCGCTCTCCAGGCATTGAAGCACGGCGCAGCAGCAGCCAACAATATCCGAGGACGAAGTCTGAAAATAGAACCCATGCAGCAGTGGCGTCCCTTCCACAGCTGTCGCATGCGAATCACCGTGGGGGGACAAGAGGGAAGGTATCATTCGGCTGTGGCTGTGGCTGCGTACAGTAGTAACAAAGTCACTCATGTTGGCATTTTCATAGAGGGGAACGCATGGCAGTGCGATGGGCAGGTGGCTCGGCTTCTCCGGTTATATATACCTGTGGCGAGCTATGGGTTGCTCCTGAGGAGAAAGATAAAGACACTGCCAATCAAGGCTACCCTCACCTGCCTACCAAGGGCCGTTAATGAACGGTTAGGAGAGGCCACCTTGTGGTCGATCATGATATCACTTTCATGTACATGGATTAGCGTTACGTCTTACCCTCCGGGTTGGCAGATGCTGCTGTGACACCGGCGCGTTCGGCTGTACGCATTCCCCTCTCGTGTTTCCGAAGCGTAGACACCCGCTGGCGCAGCGCCGATTCCGTCCTTTCTGGAAAACAACTCCCTATCTTCGGCCAGGGTCGGCACTCCTCCATCATGCTTAGGAGCCGTGCGTCATCCTCGGGGAGCCATCGCAACAGCTTGTCTCTGTAGGCCACGGTTGCTCTGAAGAATAGGGGATATATCAGGCATGACCAGGCCATGGCTACTCTGAAGAATAGGGGATTTTTTTCCCCTGGGGACGACATTGGGCATGACCAGGCCACGGATGCTTTGAAGAATAGGGGATATATCAGGCATGACCAAGCCATGGCTACTCTGAAGAATAGGGGATTTTTTTCCCCCAGGGGCGACATTGGGCATGACCAGGCCACGGTTGCTCTGAAGAATAGGGGATATATCAGGCATGACCAAGCCATGGCTACTCTGAAGAATAGGGGATTTTTTTTCCCCAGGGGCGACATTGGGCATGACCAGGCCACGGATGCTCTGAAGAATAGGGGATTACACGTATGAGTTTCAGATCTCTTACACGTGTTTCAACCACCGTGATACCCAATAATACGCCTTCTACGGGATATGGGTGCTACCTCGAGCTTTCCCGAAGCAGGAGCGGGGAGCTCGCTGAGAGAATTTACGACGTCCCCGAGAGTGGGCCCGCAGCCACCTTTTAGAAGGATCTTGGGACCCTTTTGCTATTAACAATAGAGCTGGCTGTTCAAAAAAGGACAATACAAGGGAAATGCTTTTCTGTCTCCCAACCCCCATGCCAAGGATGCTCTAGTACGTAATGAGCAACCGGGAATGCAATGTCGACTTTTGTGGATGTAATTGAGCCAGTTGTCTCTGGACACATTCTCTATATCAACGTAACTGGCTATTTGGGTCCGCTCTAAATTCGTCGTGTTTTCATCTATCCAATGGAACGGTGCCACACAATGAGCATGCCTGGGCGACAATGTCCGCATAGATCCAGCTCCAACCAGCAATGGCCACGACTTCGCATACATATTCGAGAACCAACATGCTCTAGGCCCGAAACCTGATACTCCAAATATCCGTACTATGAATTCTTCTATATTTATAATGTTTTCAGTCCCCTCCTCGTCTTGGAGCTTTTGGATTGTGTGCTAACCACCTGCGCAACGAGTTTAAGGTCGAACATCATGGATCAGCCAACTCATATCCTCGATCCGGATGGCGAAGTTATCCTAGTTTTGGGCGATCCTCCTCCTTTTGCGGTGTGGAACGAAGAAATTATTTCCAATGAGCTCTCTGAGGACCATTCTGAACCAAAGATTCACTGCGAGAGCCACAGACAGGAGGCCGACGTCCCAAGAGGCTCGAGTCCACATAAGGAAAAGAAAAGGAATCTCAAGAAGAAGAAAAGGTCCTCCCACTATACTCGTGATCAATCCAGCAAGCCATGTATAGAAGAGCACATTGAAGTGCCTGCGGAAGCACCTGTTGAAGAAGCCGCCGAAGAGCCTGCCGAAGAGCCTGCCGAAGAGCCTGCCGAAGAGCCTGCCGAAGAGCCTGCCGAAGAGCCTGCCGAAGAGCCTGCCGAAGAGCCTGCCGAAGAGCCTGCCGAAGAGCCTGCCGAAGAGCCTGCCGAAGAGCCTGCCGAAGAGCCTGCCGAAGAGCCTGCCGAAGAGCCTGCCGAAGAGCCTAACGCAGCTGAATTTGACGGTGGGCGCTCGGATTCAGAACATAGCGGTACTTATCAGGGGCCTGCTGACGAGAATTGCGATTACAATCAAGGCGGCACGGAGCAGTGTGGTAGTGACGAAGCCTTGTCCGAGAGGGGCTACCGGATCCGAGTATCGGCGAAGCATTTGACCCTTGCCTCTCCCGTTTTTAAGAAAGCACTATTGGGCAAGTGGAACGAGAGTGTGACTCTCTTACAAAAGGGCTCCGTTGATATTCCTGCAACGGGCTGGGACATCGAAGCATTCTTAATCTTGCTTCGAATTATACATTGTCAGCCCAATGATATACCTCGGGAGTTATCTCTCGAGATGCTTGCTAAAGTCGCTACAATAGCAGACTATTACCAATGCAAGGAGGCGATGGGGCACTTCCTGGATGTGTGGATTGGAAAATTATCAGCAATTCCGGCGAACTATTCTCGGGATTTAAACTTGTGGTTATGGATTTCCTGGGTGTTCCAACTGCCAAGCCAGTTCAAGGAAGTGACCTCGATAGCTATGTCGCAGAGTCCGTGTCGGATTAGTAGCCTAGCGCTTCCAATCCCCGAAAACATTCTCGGTAAGCAAGGATGAACTCCAGTGTCGGCGGATCTAACATAACTTTAGATGCAATAAATTATGGGAGGGAGAATGCTATCCAAAAATTAATTCTTCTTCTTCATAAGGAACACCAGACCTTGCTATACGGCGGAAATGGGTGCAGCTTTGAATGCAGGTCAATCATGTATGGTGCTCTCACACTGGAGATGCAATCAAATGAATTGTACTCGCCAAAGCCCGAGGCTCCTTTCCCGGGGTTCAGTTACAACGGACTCGTGCAGAGGGTGCTTTCGTTTAAATCGCCGAAATGGTACCGTTCGCCCTCAGGTTATTATAACTGCCACGCTTGCCTCCATTCCTCCTTTAACTCCCTTCTTGGCCCGTTGGATGAAGGTATCGGAGGGCTTGATCTCAGCTATTATATATCTTAAGAACCGGCAGATTCCTTGCTTTGATTATTTCGTCCCACAAAGAGCTGTTGTCTTCGTTGTATTTATCACCATCAATACTTAGTAGTTGGCGGATTCGGCGAAGGAAAAGGGCACTTAGAATGGTGCGCTGGGACCAAGCTCAATATTGGGAGGAAGACCTTGATACGAGCTCGCTTTCCCGTAAATCTGCGTTGCGTTCCCTGCTTATTGCTTGGCTGCCTTTTTTGACCTAACCAATGTACAACGAATGCTCCATGTTGTTGTCAGTACCTAAAATTCATCCTATAGAAAAAGGTCCATCTCATCAGAATATAAATAGGGCTTTTCAAGTAAATGATCGCAAAGAACTTGGATCATAAAGGGGCACCTTTATTTAGCGGGGCTGTCATGCTGCCAAAAATTCGAATATTAGACCCAACTCTCTTATTTCACCGGTGAATTACTTGGTCGGCCCTCCGCTAAACCAGTAGAAGATGTAGAGATGTCTGGAGAAGACTTAGACGTGTCCCAGTTACAGCTTTGAGTATGTGGTTTCAAGGAGGCATTGGTGCCCCGGTACTGGAGGAGTTCCTAAATACATCTATAAATGTACGTGTTGAAAGAGCGTGACCCAAAAAGAAGTGCGAGCCGAAAAGGGTTGCAGGCCGAAAGGGAATGCGAGCCGGAAAACAAAAAAGGGCGGGCCAGACGGAGCGCCAAAGAACCCAGCAAGGCTTGGCTTGGCTTCGACTCAGCAATCAAACATGTAGACCTCCAACTCCTCCGCCTCTTTCCACCACCCATGATTTCGATATTAGACGCGAGGTTGGCCATAAAAATCTCTACCTAGTAGCTCTTGATAACACCAGTGATAACCTGACGACACATTCCGCAGGTTGCGCCAATGGGGGGAAGGCATTCTGGGCAATACCGGTGTCCACACAGAAGGGTCCTCCACCCTGATGGGATGGTATAACAGATCTGACATTGACATTGATGCTTCAGTTCACGTACTTCAGTCTCGAGTCTGTCGACCAGCCCATTCTTCCTAGTGATTTCTGCACGCAGGTGCTGCACTTCTTCTTCCAGCGCTTTTCTCTTCGCATGCTCCGCCTCGAAAATGTTATGAATTCCCTGGTTCGCGGTTTCCTATCTCAATATCAGCAAAGGAAAAGGCCCCACCATGTGCCATACGAGGAAGAGTCTTACCAAAACCGTGCCCAAGTTGGGTAAGTTGGGAATTTTACGTTTTTTCGGTGGCTGCCTCATTTCGGAGGGCGCTGGGTCATCAAATAGAGCCTCATACACCGGATAGCTGTAGTCTGTGCGGGGTCTCTTTCTTCGCAGCTTTCGTGCCTGGGGCTGGTGTTCATCCATCTCCGCATCTGAACTGATGATGATGGTGCTACGAAGCCCGTCGCGGGGACTATCAGCTGACGCCATGATTGAAGGATGATTGTGCCCCGGAAATGCGGCTCACTAGGAACGGCTTGTGCTGCGAGGAGGTGACTCCGGATTCGAGGCTGTGGGTAGAAAAAGGAAGAACCCTGAAGAGCTCCAGTGGGGGGGAAATAGGTTCTTTGGTTTCGCTCGGTCGTCTTAGAGTCGACAAGGGCCTCTCGGCGGGTTTCACTCTCGCGGCGGTGTAGGATGGGAAGTAGGAAAGGAATTGAAAGAAAGATGGATCCAAGGGGGGAGGGAGCCCTCTATATACACCAGGAAATGGGGGGCCGTCACGGGGTGCTCGTCTCGGGTTGCACTCTCCAGGCATTGAAGCACGGCGCAGCAGCCAACAATACCCGAGGACGAAGTCTGAAAATAGAACTCATGCAGCAACGGCCTCCCTTCCACGGCTGTCGCATGCGAATCACCGCGGGGGGGAGGGGGGCGCCAAGAGGGTGGGTATCATTCGGCTGTGGCTGCGTACAGTTGGCCCCCTGAGGAGAAAGATAAGGATGCGGTCAGGCGAGGCCACCCTCACCTGCCTACCAAGGGCCGTTGATGAACGGCTTGGAGAGGCAGGCCGCCTTTTATGGTCGATCATGATATTACTTTCATGTACATGGATTAGCATTACGTCTCACCCTCTGGGGCTACAGATGCTCCTATGACACCAACGGGTTCGGCTGTACGCATTCCCCTCTCTTGTTTCCGAAGCGTAGATACCCGCTGGCGCAGCGCCGATTCCGTCCTTGCTGGAAAACACCTCTCCACCTCCGGCCAGGGTCGGCGCTCCTCCACCATGCTCAGGAGCCGTGCGTCCTCCTCGGGGAGCCATCGCCACAGCTTGTCTCTGTGACCCTTTCTCCCCTCGCCGCGCTCACGCTGAGTTTCTCCGACCTTGTGAGGAGCGGAGCGACCGGCTGACCGCACACTCCCGTCTCCCCACATTGCCGGCGCTGAGTCGGGCATGCAACTCGCCAAAGCACCTTCAAACAGCCAAGAAAGGAACTGCAGACGCTCGTCGAGCTGCAGCGACAGGAAATGGGAACGAAGGGCTGTGGAAGGACCTTCCATAGACGATACAGAGGCAACGTGAAGCCGCTTTGCGGCCGGTTCTTCTGGCTGCTGTGGCCCTCGCTTGCGTCTCCTGGGCCTGTGCGTCGCTGAGGAAGTCGTCGCTCGTGCTGTAGGAGCAAGGCACATCAACTTCAGTGCTGCAACGGGCGGGGTGAATCTGCCGATGATCCAGAACGTGAGTGTCATCGTCCGTTTGAGAATTTCTATTCCAGCTG
>NW_001813981.1:3410946-3411358 GCF_000149585.1 Histoplasma mississippiense | reverse complement strand
AGAATTGGGGCATTTGCGCAGTGAGAATGGTGAGGGGTGCCGCGGACGCCGGGGCGCCCACGGCTTGAAGTTGTTCACATGAAACCCGAGGGCCATCTGGATAGGGGATTGGGGATTTTAGGGGGAAGATGTTGAGGGATTTTGAGTCAGGAGCGGTCAGGGGAGCAGGAAGGAAAGCGGGAATTGAGCCAGAGGGAAGGGCGTGCGCGGGGTGAGAAAAACAGATCGCAAAGTGCCAGTATCTTGAAAATTCTGTAGGAGGCTCGGCCACCCCTTATAGCTCCTCTCAGCGCAGAAGCTCCATCGCTGCACAGTCTCACATCTCCCATCGGAGATTGAGCAGACGGAGCGAAGGGGGCGAATTCCTCCGATCCCTGGATCCCCCCCCTGAAAGTGCTGACGCGTCCCGTGC
>NW_001813981.1:3406650-3410232 GCF_000149585.1 Histoplasma mississippiense | reverse complement strand
ACCGGAGAAAGGGGGCAGTTGCACGCGAAGCGCGAGCCCCCAGAGCCAGAGCCAGAGCGAGGGCGGAGAGAGAAAGAGAAATGAAGAAGAAGGAAGGAGGGAGTGTGTGGCCGTTGCGAGGGGGCGCGCGACGGGTTTTTATAGATCGCGGCGTCCGTTGAAGCGGCGTGAGAAGGCGCAAAAGCGGCGAGGGCGCGGCCATCCCCGAAACGGCAACGGTGCTGCCGCATCGGGCCTCGCGCGCGCGGCGGACCAATGGCGAGCGCGCTCGGCGGGCTGGGCGCCCCGCTAACCGGCACAAAAGATACTACAATATTATTTTATATAAACAGATCTGAAATATTCTTTTACATTTTTTTTTTCATAAAATTTTCAATTGTATGATGTAAGAAGATTTTAAAATTTTTATTAAATTGATTTTTTAACTGACATCTATATCTTCTAATTCATTCTTTCAATATGTGAAATGACTTCTTTATAGAATTATAATCAGAAAAATATGAAGATAAGAATAAAAATTCAATATCAGCTTCTCTATAAAGATTTTACAATGTTTGTGAATAATGAAAAGAGCAATTGTTCATCATTAAATAATGATAATTTCATTGACATTTGAGCAATATCTGAATATATATAAATTTATTAAATCTTTTTATATTATAGAATCTTTGTAGCGTGTGCCGCTATATAGAGGTCAAATTACGAGTATAAACATGTCTGATTCTCTAAAAAATAAGAGATGGGCGTACGCCTCTATATATATACAGTGATTGTTTACAGAGATCAACTTTTATAGAAGAAGTGATCACATACAAGAGAAAGAACAGAGGCTCTATAGAGAAGATAGAAATGAAAGCTCTCTGTAAAAAAGATAGAAGCAGAAGCTCTGAAAAGTAATAAGAGATGAAATGAAAATCATAGATGATTATTATTATTATATATATCACAATCTCTAATATATATTATAATTAAAATATTCATTAATATTTATTGCAGATAAAATTAATCATCTGTGAGATTGTTTATAAAATTTTTTAATATAATAAAAAATTTTTTTATTTAATCATTTATATCATTGATTTGTAGTACATTCATTCATAGCACTCTCATTTAAAAAAATAAATTATTTAAATTGATATTGAATAATTTAAATATATTATTCAATTTGAAATTTTTTATTATATTGATTGATCATAGATTCAATTTATATCAAATAAAATTGATAAAGTAATAAATGTTATAAATGATAATTGTAATAAATAATTATTTTTTACTGTGTCAAATTCAGTTTCTTCAACAATTTAGATATCAATCAAAAATGAATATCAACATCAAATTCATTCTTTATAAAGCAGACAGTCTTATTACAATATACAATTGAATATGTTTCAAAAAAATCCTTCAAATCTGATAAAATATTTAGAGTGATCTTTGACTTTACACCTCATGTGGAATGAGAACTTCTAGCAGTTTCAAAGCAGTGAATATTTTGTTGAATTTGATATACAATGATCAGATGACACTTAATGATCTGCATAATTTGAGCAGATATGTAATCATCATTTAAAAGATGTACAATCTCATTGGTGGTAAATTCACTGAGCTGGGGAGGTATATTGACAGATTTGATGATAAACGTGTGTATTTGAATGAATTGGATGATATTTGAATGATTCTAAAGATACATGGATATTTTGGTTATTTTTGCAGTGGTTTTTTGTTAATATTTTTCCGGGGGTGGTAGAAAATTCTGTTTTCGCAAGCTTTACGTCCGCCACAATATTGCATTCTAATGTTCAGTTTAGTTACCTTCTTTCCCAGCTGAAACACCTTTTTGTCACCGAACCCGTTCCTACGTAGCATGTGGGTGTGATACCGTCACTTCTACCACCCCTTCGCACATCCAAGGACCCTTTTCACAGATCTTCTCAAGGACTGACCATTGGATTTTCATCACGAAATAGCACGGCAGCGTCGACTAGCAGCTCGTCAGGAATCAAGTCTCGCCGGCCCATCTTCACTAGTGTTTTATTATTATTTATTTTTATCATTCATTTTATCGTAAGTCGTACACACAGGATTTAATCGCTCAACCGAATAAGGAAATCCCATGCTAGCGACCTCGCGTTTGCAGGATCTCTTAATTGGGCGATAAATGTTCCAGTTGTCCGGAGAGTGGACGTTTCCGGCAGCGAGGGATGGATGTGGCTGGTTACTCTGCCTTGTTTGGTGCTGTCCAACTCAACTCAAGCCATATTCTGTACGGAGTACCAATAGCTCATTGAGGAAGATAGAGAATAGATGTAAAAATCAAGGAATTGAGGGAAATATCTCCATCATCGATCTATGCACCCCAGTTAACAACTAACTACTGACTTTGCCTGCTTTTGAAGTGCATGGGGTGCATGGCGTATTAATACTTACACGTACCGTCATGACGCGTCTGGTCAACCGCCAGACTTGCGGTGTAAGTTACGCCGTATCGTGGTATTTTTGGAGATTCATCCATCTTGCATTGCAGTTGTGGATGGATGGGATGGATGAGTTCTCTATCTCCAGATTCTCTGCTTCTCTGCCTCTGCTCTGCCTCTGCTCTGCCTCTGCAATTCCGTTTTCTTGTCGCGATTGTTGAGGACATCCGGCCCGGGGTGCTGTGATCAGCCCGACCGTATCTGGGGCTATCTTGCAAGTCTTCCCTGCTCGTTTCAAGGCTGCTGGTGGGTAACTTGTGTGTCTGGGTGGTCCGTTCCAAGGCTTCCCCTCAAACCATCAAAATCCACCATCCGTCATCCGTCACCCATCTTCTCCCTTCTCCCATCTCCCTTCTCCCTCCATCCTCCATCTCTTTCCTCTCCATCATCCTCCATCCTCAATTACCCATCCCCTGTCCCGATTCCCGCACTCGTTCTGCTCCAATTCCCTCGCATGCTTTGCTTCGCACCTTGACCCTCGCTACTAACTAAACTCGCTTCAGCTGCTCCAACAACAGCCACATCCCCGCTAGTGCAGATCAAGCTTGCCCTTCCCACAACCCGATCCCATTCTCTGCCTCAAACTCGACATCCCCATCTCCCAACTCGTTCCCCAACCGATCTCCCCACCCCCAGCATCACCATATCCGCCATTTTTACGCGTCAAATCTCCATCCCTCTGCCGTTTTGTCTTTTGTAGGCCCCGCCATCGCCCCTTTCGCGATGGCTTCGACGCGTCAACCCCCGCCCTTGCATATCTACCAGGACATCGGGCCTACTTCTCATCTTCCACCCCCGTCGGTGACTCAGCCTCCCAACAATCAACCTGTCGCTTTGAATCATCCCAATCGCCTGCAGCCCTCGCCCATGCCTCTGCAGCCCATGAGAAACGCGTCCATCAACAAGAATTTCGCTCTGAATCCTCCTCCTCATGGCCAAACCAACGTCTCCCCAGTCAAATCCCAACGGCGTCCCAGCATGTCTGCTTCTGCGGCTACCACCGCGACAAACTGAACTTTGTTCGATTCTGCACTCATCTGTCGCTTCACTACAGATTCACCAACTAAACATTGCCATAACGGCCGGGCATATTGCCCAGGCCCCGGCCCCA
>NW_001813981.1:3403159-3404418 GCF_000149585.1 Histoplasma mississippiense | reverse complement strand
TTCTTTATTTTCACTCTTACTCGTTTACCTTTTTGCTGCATATATCTGTCTCTTCTTTCTCGTCCTCTCCTCTAATGTCTCTGCATATCCATGTCAAAGGGGTTTAATATTATATGTGGCTAATCTCTCTTCTTTTTGAGGATATCTTTTACAGCGCTTGGTGTTTTGAGTGTTATTTTATTGCCTGCCTCTCTGATTTTTCCCTGTGTTATCTTTCCTTGGTGGGAAACTTTGGGTTCTGATCGGAGCTTTGGTTTTGTTTTCATTTCTCTTTTCATTCATTCATTTTTTCTTCCTTTTTGTCTCCTGCTAGCCAGGTACGGTCAGGCCGGTTTCGGAAAGGGAAAGGACAACTGGAAAGGGAACTGGAAAGGAAAGGATCAAAAATTGGGCAAGGGCAAGGCGCGTGAGGTTTTAATTCTTACTTGTTCTTTTATGGGACGGTGATGAAACACGACGCTCATGATACTATGATATGTTTTTTCTGCAGAGAAATATTATATGTACGTGCAACGTGGGCTCTGGGCTCTGGGCTATGGGCTTATGATGGGTTCATGAGGCTTTTTCTATTGTTTAATGTCTATGTTTTGTTTTTATTTTAAAGCTAGTTTTATTTTCTGCAGCTTTGCATAACTACACGAAACACCTCACTTAACTTTAATTTGCTTGATCTTCCTGTTTTCTATTTCCCCCTCTCACCTTTCTATCTTTTTCCTTATTTTTCTTGACCTGTTTATGTTACAACTATTGTGCATGATGCTGTAGCAGAAGCCAGTCAATATATCACATATTTCATTTGCTGTTTGTTTCTTTTTTTTTTTTTTTTTAATTTTTACTTGGTGTGAGTGATTTTCAACGTTTTGTGGATATTTTATTCTATACTGCATTGCTTTTCACGCTTTTTTTCTCTTTGCTGAATCTGATTTTGATCTCATTCTTTTTTCTTCTTGGCTTCCTGGAGGTTGTTATTTTACCCTACATATATATATACGACTAGGCTTATCAATATCTTAATATATATAGTTAGGGTTATATCCAATATGTAAAATTTTCGTGACTCGTGGATCCAAAAAATCCCAGTTCCTGTAAAATGTATAAAATAATTGGTGGGGGGGGGGGGGGGGGGGGGACATTAAAAAAAAGAGAAAAAAAAGAGAGAGATATATATATAATCCTGACCACACACTCCCAAGCCCCAGCCTCAGCAATGACGCCTTTGTCTCCCTTGCTCCCCCGAGGTAATGGCGGCGGGGGGAATG
>NW_001813981.1:3395338-3402725 GCF_000149585.1 Histoplasma mississippiense | reverse complement strand
CTTCTTTGAGCTGCGCTTTGGGCACGCGACAGATACAGGTGGCGTTGAAGTTTGTTTCTTTGGTCTGGATGCAGCGGAGGCAGCAGAGCTACATAAACAGATACGACTGTGAGTTTAATGAACAAAGCGCGAAGAAGGATGATTTGTATAGTTCAGGTACGCACCTTCTCATAACCTTGCTTCTTCCACTTCGCAATAAGCAAGGCATCCCCATAGTTATTTTTCAGCAGCCAGTCATATAGTTGTTTGGAAATGGCTTCTTTTTCGTAGTAGAGATCGTAGATGTAGCGGGATCCTGAAACACTTGTTAGATGCCGCGTTCATGCAAACCATCATACATCACAGTCCTGTATAGCGTAAAGGGAGAACATACGCGCATGGCTAATCTGAAATATCGGCCAGAGGACTTCGTGCCTCTTCTTGCCCTCATGCGAGGCGTTTTCTGCATCTTTCATCTTGTTGCTAAACTCGAGCAGGGTGTCTTCGATGTCGTCGAAGCCGTCTGGCGGGGGTTTACGGGTCCGCGAGGTGCGGATGGGAGGCATGGTGGTGGGGTTTTTGTTTATCTGAGAGCTGGATTGCTTAAAATGTCTGTCCGCTCACTTTCAAATGAAAGACGAGTGCTTCGTAGTAAAACGAGTGGATGTGGTGTGCGTGAGCTGGGGTATGTTTGTGTTGAATGTTACGAGTTTATGACACTGAAGGCGACGATGAGGTAAAGAGTATTTCTGCCACCAATCGCCGCTTTGATATCTTTCCCCGAAAAATTGGAACCAGCTTCATCGGTCCAAGCAACTGATTTAGACGAAATTAAATTTCTTGCTGAAACCCTTTGACAATAGTATCACCTTATATACTCGACTCTATTGGAAATCCATAATACCTTATTACGAAACCGGAACCAAATAATATCCGCATACACTCATATATACTAGTAGTATCCACAATATGGACCCCCAAATCGATGTCGGCAAGCTCAACGACGCGGATAAAAGAGAAGTCCAACAGTTCGTCGCGATCGAGGCGCAGAAGGCAGCTTTCCAGTCAAGTAAATAAATTTAAACCCCTTACTTTTATCCCATCTCCACCCTTTTATTCCGTCCTAAAAATTTTCATTCCGAAAAATACTGCGTACGAACGGGTCTCAATTCTCATCCCTTTCAGAAAGAGTCTCTCAGACCAATATACGCATTTACGTGAACTGACAATGCTTTCCCTCTTTCCCACCAGGCGTCCACCAACTCACCGACATGTGCTGGAAGAAATGTATCACGGGCAAAATATCCGGAGGAAACCTGGACCGTAACGAAGCATCATGCGCACAGAACTGCGTTGACCGATGGATGGACGCAAGTACCGCCGTGTTCAAGCATCTAGACAAACTGAGAGGGAACTAGCCATTGCTGCTTCTGCTGGTAGTGATGGTGAAGCTATGTCATTTGAGCTGGGGTGCAGAATTCAGTAGCTATATACCCGGGATGAAAAAAGATGGTGGCTCCAGCTTCGCTCGCCTGGGGAAAATCCTACGAATGAGTTTATGTTGGAATGTGATGTGCAGGGAATAGCGACATGGGGGGCTGCCATTGGGTTGATTACTGCTTTCTCTTGTGAATTGTACGATAGATAATGGGATGATGATCAATTGGTTTATATTAACATATATTTGACTTGGTGTCGATACGTATATTAAATAAATGTCGAGCAAGTGCCGTAATGTCAATATGTTTTCGACATGAATGGCCTACACGTGCAAAACACCTGTACTACTTGTCAAGCGCCATATGTTATTACTCACATCCAATCCAGTGTGAATCACTCCCTGATAATTCAAAAAGTAGAGGTGAAAAAAGGGAAAACATGGGTTTCATTCACATTTCAATGACTGTAGCATTTCTGAAGCCACCGAATAATTTTTTAAGATATAAAAAGAGAAATTTCACCCGCAACATCCCGTACCTGTAACAGAAGAGAGGAATAACAAAAAACCGCTTCAAACAATCGCCAACTTCGTCGCCGCAATGTCAAGAGCATCGACATCAGGGGTTAATCTTGCAAACGCCTTTTTCGTGCCATCGGGTCTGTTCAACAGGATTATCGTTAGCCAACCCGTTTTTCATCCCACCCTCCCAAGCAGATCAAAAATAGGGCCGCAGGCTCTACATACCTGATGAGGGTGTTAATCTTAACAGTGTCGACATCGTAAAGGGTCTTCAGAGCCTGCTTTATTTGTCTCTTGTTGGCTTTAACATCAACGATGAAGACAAGCGTGTTATTTTCCTCGATTTTCTTCATGGCGCTTTCAGTGTTCAAGGGATGGACGATAATTTTGTGGTGGTCGAGGCGGGTTTCATGAGGAATGGACTTGCGCGGGTACTTGGGCGCCCGCGAGAGCTGGAGGGTTTTTGGCCGGTGGAAGGTTGTTGATGTCCGGATCTTACGGACTTTGTGCGAGTGAACCTGTTGCAGCGCGGAGTATCAGTACAATGCTCGGGATTCTACGAGTCGGCTCGAAACGCGCATCTGTATCATGCGGGAAGAATAATGGACGTACACCCTTAAGCACCGCCTTCGCAGCGGCACCAGCTTTGGCGCTGGGCTTTGCGGCTATATTGTTTGCAAAAGAAAAGGTCAGCATATCTTGTTCCTCGGGAGTAACAATGATTTAAATGAACCCCCATGTTTCCATCTGGCGCGCCTGCTCCTCAATCCGTCTCATCCATCCTCAAAGTAGAGATCCAATTACTTCCCCCTCTCCCAAACTCTCAACATCAAATCTCACAGAACAGAAATAGCACGGGTGAATCCGTATCTCACCTTTCTTGTTATCAGCCTTGGGTGCCATGTCTGTCGATTGGCGGTGTTAGTTGGTGGTTGTCGATGTCGTGCTGGTCAATTCCATCAACGGAACCTATCTTTCATCTTGTGTTGGACTCTCTCGCTTAGTTTGAAAACCCTACGATTCTGTGCGTCACGTGAAAAAATAAATGTGCACTTTTCCCGAAACGGGAATCAGCCAACATCAAAAAGATTTCAAACTTCATCAAACAACATGTTATGAACAAATTGAGAATTCGAGGCGTTGTTTAGCAGGCAGAAAGGGAGGGAAAGAAATGGGGCATTGCCCATCACAATGTGGCATCCATAGCAATTTTTTCACAATTGCCCTCCAACAAGGACTTGGTTTACAGATATGACAAAGACGAGCCACAGCAAGACCAATATCTAAAAGAAGAACACCCGGCTCCATCTCCCATGGTCCGTCCACCAACCGCCATCATAATACCCGCCGCGTCCCTTTTCAGCTAAAGCAACACGCACCTTGATTCGTGCTCACCACCAACTCCACAAAGCCCGTGCCCGCGCTGTGGCAGAGAACAACGAAGCTCTTGTGCGGGACTTGGACAGGCAAATTGCCGCCCATGGCGGACTCGAGAGTTACCAGCTAGCGAGCAAGAAGGGTCAGTCGAAGGAGCGGGGTGGTGATTCCAGCAAGGTACTTGTGGAGTGGTTGGCGCCTGTGTTTGAAGAGCTGAACCTGCAGCGGCGGAAGCCGCAGAATCAGGGTGGTGGTGCTAGTGGTGCTAGTGGTACCGGCGATGGAAAAGGTGACCCAAAAGCTGAAAAGGGAGAGGAGAAGCCGCGACGGCCACCGCCACTACGGTTACTCGAAGTTGGCGCGCTAAGCACCTCAAACACCTGCTCCCGCGTTAGCTTGCTGGATGTCATCCGCATTGACCTTCACTCGCAGGAGAAGGGCATCCTACAGCAGGATTTCATGGAACGTCCATTGCCCACGTGCGACGAGGAAAAGTTCCATATCATCAGCCTATCGCTGGTGTTGAATTATGTCTCGAATTCAGCGAGCAGGGGGCAGATGCTGAAGCGGACAACGGCGTTTTTGACGCCCCCGCCGCCGCTTATTGCGACGACAGGAGATGCAGCATCAGAAAATGCGCCAGATGAACAGTCTAATAATAGCGCGCATTTGCCATCTCTATTTCTCGTTTTGCCGGCAGCATGTGTGCTCAATTCCAGGTATTTTACTGAGGAGCGGTTGCGGGCCCTCATGTCAAGCCTGGGGTATGAAATGGTGCAGAGGAAAGTGACGTTGAAGCTTGTGTATTACCTTTGGAAGTACAGTGTCGATGGTGTTCCTAGGGCTTCTGTTTTTAAAAAAGAGATTCTGAACCCCGGTGGGAATAGGAATAATTTTACTGTTACTCTGGATTAGGTTTGTTGAGACAATGGTGGTGAAACATGTAATGTATACGTCAATATAAAGTATATTATTATTTAGAAAAATTTGTACATGGTCGGTTAATGGGAGGATTCCTGATATCTATTCGTTCCTTACATATTTAACTTATATAGTACAACCGTGAGTGTTAGTCGCTATCAAGAAACATTTCATGATAATACATTAGCATAAACTATAACAAACCCAAAACTTTTTATTTTCCACCCGTGTCTCATTAGGACCATCGTCGTCGATATCATCATCATAATTCACCAAGTAAACCGAACAAACTCCTCATAAAAAGAACGAAATTATGTTATACCATACCCCTCACCAACATTGCAAAACCTCGCTTCGCATCCCCAGCAATATACACTCCCCATGGATAAACCACCCCTACCAAACCTCATCTCAACCCAAGATTTTCCTTGGGAATAAACGCCCACGCTGTGCCCACAACAGCCATAACCGAACCAACGCCTAACAACACCCAATCCACAACCCTTTCCCAAAACAGAATACTCCTGCCGAAGATCTTCAAATAAAATGCAACAGGCAAGATGATACAGATCGTAATACAGAGACTTGCGCCGATGAGCGCCATGATGCGGTCGAAGTACGGGAAGACGATGGCAATGAAGGTGATTATGCAGATTGTGACGATGCGAGCTGTGAATTGAACGGTTTTACGGAGGAGGGCACTCGAACCTTGCTTACTCGTGTTCCTTAGCTTGTTTTTGCGATTGGGATTTGGCGGGGGTGGGTGGAGACCACAGAGGGATTCGACTGTGCTAACTAGGGGGCGGCAGCTGGCGTACGAGTTGTGGTTAATTTGACTTGCTATTTGGCCAGTTCAAAACTTAAAAAAGGGTGGGCTATGGGGGCTATGGGTGGTAAATAGGAGGATATCATTTGTTACCTGAGAGGTACTTTGGTCAACGGGATGATTGCGATGAATGCAACGATGCAAACTGATAACCAGTTGGGATATCCGGCCGTTAGGAGAATGTTGGATGTGATTTCGTCTCTGACATCTGGACCAAACATGAGCCAGCCGGCCACGGCCATAGCAAGGTCTAGCAAAAACTATGTCGAGTTAAACGTTTTAGCATACTTTCGATATTTTTGGGACTGTAGAACGAGAAGGAGAAGGAGGTAGTTGGTGGGCAGTCCACTAACTGTGAAGATGTAGGTTATCCAGAGACTCTCGCCGTACTTATGTGGGTGTCTCATGTCTTTATAGATATTTGGGAAGACGCTGTGGCCGCCCCAAGGAGCTGAAAGAATATGGCATGTTTAGTGCAACAGATTCAGGAATTACCCAAAGCCAGAGAGTTGGTAAGACTTATACTTACACATAATTAATCCAAATGAAAGTGGAACAGCGCTCCAGTTGTCAGGGAGAAGTGATGTCCGTGCAGGATCACGAAGGGAGCCCGGTGACTCCGTTTTGATAATGCCATCAATAAAAATGATCAGAACAACTTTTATTTTGTTAGTTCTATAGCGCTAATCCAAAAGTTTTACTTACGAGGGCAAGGGTGGTATACGGCATATCTCGATAAAACTTACTGGAAGTACAACACAAAATCCCTAAAATACTGGACAAGCTTAGCAGCCGCAGCGGCACGAAGTTCATGGGAATTAAGATTGCACCACATATCAATTTCCACCGCAGGGCGCCTAGCCCCGGGAACAACGCATCAATGCTATCAGCAAATAAAACGACCAAAGCAACACATGCACCCATCAGCTCCAAGCAGAAGAGTAAGCTGGTGACGATACGTGCATGAGGGCCAAAGCTGATATACGCCAGGTCAGCATATGTAACGAGGGTGGGATCGACATCCATGCATTTGGCAAGGATTTTGGCCGTGTACGTGGTAGATACTGCCGAAAAGATGAGGAGCAAGATACCGATGAACCAACCCGCATACATGAGGCCTAGTGGTAAACTAAGCAGGCCAATTCCGATAAGGACGTTGACGGAGTTGAAAATTGTCTGGGGAACGGTGGATTGGCCAACAATGATGGTTTCCTTGGAGCCGTCCTCGTGTTGAATGCGCTTGACGACGAATGGTTCGCGTTCATCATCGGATTCCGCCGCCACAACCGCACCTGCTTCGAGGAGCTGGTGTTCTCTATGAAGCTGTGCAGCGTTTAGTCTGGCAGACTCGCTAATTCTGGAAGAAACTGTCGTTAAATACGACTCCTCGTAACTTCGTCCTAGAAGCGGTGTAGTGCGGGTAGATTCATCGAACTCGCCATCCGTGAGCGGTCGTCCGTAGGTAGTTTCCTGCCTGGTTCCATAGTTGGGCCAATAATCTGCCTCGCTAAAAGGGATCTCTGATATTCGTTCAACAGGCGCCGAGCGTTGGCGCAGAAGGGCAGTGGTGTCATCTACGGATGCATCAGGGCCATGTTCCTCATCACCTGGCAACGCGAGGACGAACGAGGATCTACGAGGAGCGACTTCTGGAAAATAAGCAGCCCGCTGCCACGAACGGGCAAAATTATCCAAGCTATTAGGCGCGCCAGTAACTGGATAATTCCTTGTGGATATCTCCGCCGCCCTAAAAACGTAGTTAGTAGGGGAATATCTCAAAGCTTTTGCAATATAGGAGGATATGCTATGTAATATGAAGAGACAAGAGAATTAAAATATATACCATCGTCTTCGTAGATCATTGTCATTGGCTTCATGTTGTAGGATGTTTCTAGGGGTCGAAGAAGCGGATGGAGATGGTTGGGAGTACGGGTGTGATGACGAGCCGCGGCCTGCCATGGTTGAACTTGGACTGGACGCGACAGGCCGGGCCAGGCCAGGGCTGTGCCGTGCTGTGCTGCTCTGTCACCTGCAACTGTTTATAGGATATTGTGAAAACATGCGCAGGCTACACGATGAAATAACGACGCGGGATATCTAGGGTATCTAGCAACGAAGTGAGGAGGAAAAGAGAGAGACGGACGAAATAAACTTTGTCGAAACAGAGACTTGTCAAGGCAGGATCGGACAGATAGCTATCGACAAAAGGAAAGAAAAACACAGTCCTTGAAGGAACAGTGTTTCTGTCCAGAGATATATTTGTATTTTAAGGATGGTGGCAAGGTCCTCTCACAAGCCGATCAAGACGAAGGGAATATTTATTC
>NW_001813981.1:3391494-3394987 GCF_000149585.1 Histoplasma mississippiense | reverse complement strand
CTCGCCACCAAGTAGTTTTTCTTTGCTGTGTTGATTGATACTAGTATCCGCCCGTGCAAAATCGGTTGACATCGGCCAGAAAAAAACGCAGCGAAGCAACAATATTTACGTCATTGTCTGGCTGCATGCATCGCGGGCTTGAGAGTTGAGACGACAAATGCGGAGCCAGCAACTATTCTGGAAAATGCTCCCCAAAAACTGGCCGCCGCTATCCCGCTGAACATAAATAGACCAGCCCTACTCAATCCTCTCAACAACAACCGCCGTCCCATACGAACACACCTGCGCAAACCCTCCCAGATCGCTCGTATCAAATCGGAGCGCGATAATCGCATTTCCGCCCTTCTGCAAACACTCGCCCACCATGCGGGACACGGCCTCGTTGCGCGCGCGGTACAGCATTGTTGTGAACATGCCCAATTCCCCACCACCGATGGATTTGAGCACCATGCCTAGTCCTGCGGCCAGGTTGCGCGATTGCACGGTGAGTCCGTAGACGGCGCCCAGAACCCGAGTCACGCGGTAGCCCGGGAGGTCGTTCATGGTTGTGGTGATCACGCCATCAGTGTCGCTGAAGGCACCGTGGACGTCCAGGCCCTGCAGACTGTCTTGGGGGCCCATGGTGGACTTTTGTGGATGAGAGGCTGATGTCATATGGTGGATGTGTAGTTATGTTGAGGAGGAAAGGAGGCAGAGAAGGAGAGGGAGGAGGATGGTTTGTGTATTTATAGACTTTTCCGAAAAATGTTTTGATGATGAGTTTGCTTTCTATGCTTTTTTGATCATTTAAATTTTGGATTTGCTTCTTTGAATGTGTCTCCTTTTTGCAGCTCTGTCCTGAATCTCCTGGCTTATATACTTTTCACACCCACCAGCAGCCGTACCCGCTGGGTTTCGCAGCTAACTCCGTTTGGGATAAAACTCGTATTCCTTCAACCTCTTCATGACGATCCACTGCTATATACTTTTGATTGCCGCATTAGACGGGCGATTTGGCTTGTTAGAGAGGAATGTGCTTCTATTTATACGGTATTTAAGAGCCTGAATTGAATGTATTCATATATTTCCCGTATTCGTTGATCGAATTATGTTCGCCAGGTAGGGCTGATTGATTATCCCTGGACAACTGTCGTGGAACCAACGAACGAAGAGAGGCGTACTATGGTAGTTTAGCAATTGTCCAAAGATTAGGCAATATCCAAGCACTATTTAGTTAGTTAACTACCGTGTATTTCATAAATTATTCGCTGAGGAAGTTCCTAGCCCTAGGCGGATTTTATTTCTTATATTTTCTCCCATGGGATAATGTGATGGGTTAAAATATTTAGACGAACTTTTCCATTTTGGACCACAAAATGAGCCACACTCAAAGACGGATATAGGTCATAAGAAACATACCTCCCCTCAGAAGCCAACTCAGCCTGCCATCGAATAAATAACATTGTAAATCTCCAATCCGTCGTCGGCGGAGTGCTTGACGTGGCTGCGGAGAAGCCTGCTTATGTCATCACCTGCCAGCCAACTTCCTTCCCCCACAATCGTCTGCAGAAAATTGTTCATCCTCCGCCCACCAAGACAAGTCGACCGGCTCAGAGGTGAGTTCTTCTGCCCTCATTACCCACTCTATATACGTCGTCTATCCGTCCTCAAAATAGCTGCTAATCAGCCCATGCGCTCAGCGTGCTCTTTATATCAGTCGTACCCCCCCGTTCGCACATCCAAGGTCGCCCACTATGAGCGCGGCTCAGGCGAACGACGCGGAGAAGAACATCGAGATATGGAAGGTCAAAAAGCTGATCAAGCGTCTCGAGGCAGCTCGTGGAAATGGAACGTCCATGATCTCGTTGATTATCCGTAAGCCTCAGTTCTAATCTACAACCCTACCCACGTGAGGCTTTGCCCGACTATTTCCACCCTCGGACTGACTCACCTTGTCCTGCCTAATAGCGCCTAAGGATCAGGTTTCACGAGCTGCCAAGATGTTGGCGGAAGAATTTGTATGTGTTACTTCTCCACAGAGGCGACCATTATCTTGATTTTTGCCAGCGGCGCGGGTTAGGAATTGCATATTAATCTTTAATTCGCGTCACAGGGCACTGCTTCCAATATCAAATCTCGAGTTAACCGTCTCTCTGTCCTGTCGGCCATCACCTCGACGCAACAGCGCCTCAAGCTATACACTAAAGTCCCTCCAAATGGACTTGTTATCTACTGTGGTGAAATCATCACCTCTGAGGGAAAGGAACGGAAAATCAACATCGATTTTGAGCCTTTCAAGCCCATCAATACGTCACTCTACCTTTGCGATAATAAATTTCATACCGAAGCCCTCAGCGAACTACTCGAGTCTGACCAGAAGTTCGGATTCATTATCATGGATGGGAACGGTGCTCTTTTTGGAACCCTAAGTGGAAACACAAGAGACGTCGTCCACAAGTTCTCCGTCGATCTGCCTAAGAAGCATGGCCGTGGTGGTCAGTCTGCTCTGCGTTTCGCCCGTCTTCGAGAAGAAAAGCGCCACAACTATGTCCGCAAGGTTGCCGAATTAGCAGTGCAGAATTTCATCACCAACGACAAAGTCAATGTTGCCGGTATCATCCTTGCCGGATCCGCTGATTTCAAGAACGACCTCAACCAGTCCGACATGTTTGATAACCGCCTTCAATCGAAGGTTATCAAGGTTGTTGATGTTTCTTATGGTGGTGAGAATGGCTTCAACCAAGCCATTGAACTTGCCTCCGAGACCCTTGGCAATGTCAAATTCATCCAGGAGAAGAAGCTCATCGGTAAATATTTCGAGGAAATCAGTCAGGATAGCGGAAGAGTCTGCTACGGTGTGGACGATACTCTCAAAGCCTTAGAACTAGGCGCAGCAGAAACGTTGATCGTTTACGAAAACTTGGACATTACGCGATGGGTTCTCAAGGCGAACACTGGCTCAGAGGTTATTCTCCACACCACCAAGGCCCAAGAAGCCAACCGCGAAATGTTTATGGACAAGGAAACCGGGCAGGAAATGGAAATCGTCGACCAGAGCCCGTTCCTCGAATGGCTTGCCGAGCATTACAAAGATTTTGGTGCTACCCTGGAGTTTGTTTCTGACCGGTCCAGCGAAGGAAACCAGTTTGTAAAGGGCTTTGGTGGTATCGGAGCTGTTCTCCGCTACAAAGTCAACTTCGAGCAGTTGGCTGATTATGAATCCGAGGACGAATTTTACGACGGTATAACTTCTTTCTCTCGTTTCCCTCTTCCCCCCCCCCCCCCCCTTCCCCACTTTTTTTTTCTTTTACCCTCCTGGTATTTATTTAAAGGAAGTCGACCTCCATGCTAACAATATCTTAATTTTCCCAGATTGACGGTTTTGCGACCTCGCGGATAGCGAGGATGATCGCCCAGAAATCCCTTTGGCGGATGTTCTGACGGCTCGTCCTTTGAACTCAGCTCCTAATGAAGTGCAAGAAAGTTACCAGACAATCGCAACACGGGCCCTAGG
>NW_001813981.1:3383619-3391362 GCF_000149585.1 Histoplasma mississippiense | reverse complement strand
ATTCCTATGGAGCGCTTGAAGGGATAGAAAAAAAAGAACTGGTTTCGGATTTTTTATACAGGAGAAGAAGAATCCTTTTTCTTTTAAATCACGAAGCCTGACTGGATTACTGAGCAAAAAAGAGTCCCGAAACGGTGGGAAAGGGGTGTTCGTTTATCTTTTCTCTGAGTTTTTAAACCTTTTCCCTAGCATAGCCATTAACATGACCATGCTCTTTTCTCTTACTGCAAAGTTCTGTGTTGATTGACACAGACAGACCTGTGGATACAACCCAACGAGAGAGCTTTAGAAGGGGCGGAGGCCAAAAAAAAAAATATTATTATCAGTTTTCCAGCTTACCTGTTTTTATATATCTTATGGTTACCATTATCATTACCACTGCTACTCCTACTACTTATCTATTCACTCTTGAACTTTCTGTTTCGCAACTATGTCTTACGTGATTTATTTTACTAGATAGATATCTTTCATATATTTCGTGCTGTACGGGTTGGATTGGAGAAACCAACCCCTCCAACTCGCTTTGAAGAACACAAGCGGTATGATATATTCTTATATACTTCGGGGAACGAAGGAAACGAAGGCCTCTCCACAGCTGAGCGTTTCTCGGGTTTTCAATTTTTCATGGTTTCCATTTTTTGGGGTGTGGGGTAGAGTGTTCTTTCTGGGTTCATCAGACATACGCTTGTGCGGGATGTGATTATCAAACACCACCACCGACAAATACATTGTTGTAACGTTGTCTTCCATATAAAAAGATATTAAGATAAAGAACCAATCTATCATAAAGAGATACATAATAATCGTTCACTCGTTCATATTATAAACCCGAATCTATTTCACTCGACCTCTCCTTTCTTCCCTTCCTCTCCCTCCTTTTCTCACCTCCCCAACCGATCTCCCCAACTCCCCAGGTCCCTACAACAGCTCGTCTTCCCCTCCAACTCCTCCATTGCCTTCTCAACAACGTCCTCCTCATGCACGCCACGCACTCTCTCGCACTCCACGAAGAAGATGTACTGCCAGGGCCTAATCTGGCCCGGGCGCGAGACGATGCTGGTTAAGTTGAGGCCGTGGCGGCGGAAGATCGTGAGGGCGTCGACGAGGGCGCCGGGGGTTTCGTGGGCGATCATGAAGGAGATGAGGGATTTTACTTTTGTGGGCGCTATGGTGGACGAAGGATAAAAATCCTGCTCGCCTTCTCTCGTCTTCTCACTATGGCCATTCCGCAAGACAATGAAGCGCGTCATGTTATCGGCGCGGTCCTCGATATTGGCAGCTAGGATGTATAGGTTGTGGTGCGCGGCTGCGAGGGAGCTGGCGATTGCGGCTGAGATGCCTTCGCCGTTGTTGCCGTTTTCGCCTTTACCATCACCACCACCCCCACCACCGTAGCCGGGCAGGGTATTGCTACCGCTTTTCGCGACGATGCTTGCTGCTTTGGAAGTTGAGGGAGCGTCTTGTCTCTCTGTGCCGCGGAAGTATTTGGAGAGGAAAGCCTCGCATTGGCCCCATGCTTGAGGGTGCGTGTAGAGTCTTGAGATGCGACGGTAGATGGTTTCGGGATGTGATATGTCTGTATATACATGTACGATTAGGGTGACCCTTGGTAGAATCTTGGGATGCACGAGAGCGCATTATATATGTACCTGAAGCAGCGTCCTCGTTACGGATAAGCAGACAGTGGTGGACGGTTAGATAGTACTCGCCGCAGACGACGATGTCATTGTATCGACTATCGCGGCCAGCCAGGAGGTCAAGAGTCTGCACGACGGAGCCGTTTGTGGAGTTCTCAAAGGGGATGACAGCGTAATCTGCCTCCGTGGATTGGATGGCGGCGAAGGCGTCCGCGAAGCTGGGTTTGGGGAGCAGAGTGATTGTTCTTGCTGGAGAGGTGGGGAAGAGGTCTAGAGCTGCCTGTTTTATTGATGCAACATTGTTTCAATTTCTTAGTTAATTTACCTCTCAGGGTAGAAATAGGCTTGTGGAAGTTGGATTGGAAATTCATATCAAAACTGGTTTATTGCTTTCTGACCTGGTGGGAGAATGAGGCCAGTGGTCCGAGAAAAGTTACCCTCGACTCCCTTTGAGCGGGAGACGGGGACATGCTGCGGAGTTGTACCTTCGCCCAGTTGAAAAAGGGATGTATATCAAACTAGCCTTTCGAATGGGATATTTAATACGTGAGCCAATTGCTGCGAATTGAAGAGTGTTCTTCCGTAGTTCGTGAAAATGGTTACCCCCATTCGGTATCTAATATTTTAAAGCGTGGTGGATATTTAGTTATTATTTATTTTGGTAGGGGAAAAAGTCCCCGCAGATTTATGGAAGTAAATATTCACAACCACCACCACTCTGAAAATTGAGTAAATATCCAGCAGCCGTAACTACCCAAGGTTGCTGGCAAGCCCAATGTCGCCGATTCCGCAGAACCATGTTGGCTAACATATTTAAACATGTCAACAACCACCTCGCCGCCCCTGGACTGCTCCAGCGCATACAATCCCAATCCTGCCGCAGAGTCTCCTCCTCTGCTCTCCGCACACAGCTAAACCAGCTACCCCAACGCCGTCTTCCGCTCTTCTACGACTATCTCACCCCACAACAATCGCATCTCCTCAATCTCTCTCTTGCCGGCCTCGTCCCCGCCACAGCAACCGTTAACAATGCCAAATCACCTCCAACGACTGCATCAACAACCCTCCCATCCTCAGCTTTGGACCCACTGCCTATGCCTTCCGGTCATCACTTAGTTTACTTTCCACCACAGATCCCCATCTCCCAGCTCTTACCAGACGGTACGGATAGATTACATTCCCCAGGTTCACCCTTTAATAGACGGATGTGGGCCGGGGGTTGGGTGAGATTGTGCAAAAATAATCACAATAATGATTGTAATACTGCTAGGTCTGGAAAGCATAGACCGCTGCTACTCAACGGGCAACGTGCTGTGTGCATCGAAGGTATTCGAGATGTGTCAGTGAAGGGCAAGGAGGGGGATGAGAAGGTGTTTGTGGGTGTTGAGAGGCGGATGGCTGTTGTTGGGGAGGGGGAGGATGAGGAGACGATTAGAGGAAGGGTGTGGACTGAGGATGAAGCAGAGTGGGGAGACGCGGCTGTGGTTGAGCGGAGGAATTTGGTTTTTATGAGGGATAGGGCGGGGATCGTGGACGGAGGCGTAAATGATACACGTTTTAGGAGGGTTGTAAAGGGTTTGTTTTAGAAGGATTCTTCTTCTTCTTCTTCTTCTTTTTTTTTTTTTTTCGCATGAAGATGCCTCTTGGCTAACAAAGATCAATAGCACCAACCAACCCAGACTTTAGTCACCTTCTCATCCCATCACGGTCCCTTCTATTTCGCTACTCAGCGCTCACCTTCAACGCGCACTCCATCCACCTGGATCCCAGCTACGCTCGAGAGGTCGAGGGATATCCGGACGTACTGGTTCATGGCCCGCTTACTCTCACTCTAATGCTCACAGTTTTCCAGAACCATATATCTGATGCATCTGCTAGGCGGCCGGTAATTAGGAGCATTGAGTATCGCAACCTGGCACCCCTGTTTGTGGAACAGGAGATGAGGATATGTGCTAAGCGGAAAGGCAATGGCGAGCGTGCTAGTACTGGGGCGTGGGATATATGGGTAGAAGGGCCTGATGGAGGGCTCGCGGTTAAGGGAACTGTGCATATGTTGTACCAACAATGAGATGGAGAAGGAGATAGAGGAGAACGGCATTGAGAAAGCTTGGTAAAATTCCTCTCAAGCTTTTTCAGACGCACAAAAGCCCGGAAGCCATTTTTGTATGTTTTAAAACTTCCTCAGCCCTCTAGGGCTTCATCGTCCTTCATCCTCTCCGCCTCACTCCGCCTCTCCAACCGTCTCATCCATCTCTTTCTCTACCAGTTATCTGCTTCTATGCAACATCGTTTTTGTTAAGCTTACGCGGTGCTGCTGTGATTGCAGACTGTATTGGCTAGCGCCCAGTGACCCTCTCAATGCAGTTAAAGGGAAGACTGTACTGTGCTAGCCCTCCGCATCTTTCTCATCTTTCTCATCTTTTCTTGGGTGGCTCGGGATTTGCTTGTGCTCTTCCCGATTGGGACTTTTCTAACTCAATTAGAAGAGTTGGCGTTAGTTCGCTTGGCCCACCGCTTCTCGTTTCGTTTATATTTACACAACCATTTCACAATATGCCAAAGCAACTCACTTCCGGAGTTGTCTTCAAACTCAATTTCGTGAAGCGGAGTCACGGACCATCCGGTCGTTATCTTCATCTTTCCGGCTTCGGGGAAGCCTAGCCCAGCGCTAGATCCCAATGGCCTATCTGGTTTGGAGATTCGTCTCTCCCTTCGTTATTGGAGTATTTGGTGATACTGGATTCTCCAGAGTGCCATCTATCCATTCCAGGATAACTTACACGTACGGACAGACCAAAATGTGAAACGAAAGACGAGTTATTAAGCCCCGGAAATTTCATTATTTATAGTCCTGCCTTCATATTTCATATCCCCAACCCAAAAAGGGTTTGATGCCATCGAACGAGTTAACCATATCGTAAGCCTGCGGGTTAGTCTGACTTCCCCGAGTCGAATATGTCCTTCGACAAAAACTGGTTGTATGAGGACTTGCGAACTGGACCCTAACATGCACGTCGGGCGTTTTTAACGTGGCATCGGTTAAATGGCATTCATTACCTATTCCCTCTTTTATTCCGGCAAAAGTATTGTTCCATGTGGTGGGAGGCCACCGATGTGGTAAAGGGAGAAACGGGCATGACCACTACCAAAAGAGGGGGAAATTACAGCGTCGAATAATCCGCTCTCGGGTCCACCTTGGCAAACATTCCCCATCCAAGTTTTGCCAAAATAATGTCGGCAACAACTCACATTTTGTCACAGTGTGCGACAGATTGTCATGAGGGGACACGCCCAACAGTAAGGAATGACCACGAGAATCACTTTACAGAAGTGAACGCTTGCGAAGTTCCACCTTCCTGATTAAAGATGATGCTGTCTGACCAATCCCCAGAGTCAAAAATCGATTATCTGAACGAAATGTCTAAGGCTGCCGATGTTGTATTCTTCGTGGTCCCGGCAGCCGCCAACATTCTTTGTTGATTCTAGCATACAACGCGACAAGTGAAACGGCATAGAAAGCGGAAACCGAGGTTCTGATTCTTAGTGAAATTTCAAATAGCTATGTGACAGACAACCGGGTCGTAAGATGGCCTTTTGATCATATCTGGCAAATGTAGCCTGCTTAGGGGTTTGTGACCGTCAGTACGCCATGAACGTTGATCGAGCAGGATCCACCCCTATTTTTTGAGCTGAAGTTCTAATATCTATGTTGTGTGTGGCTGATCGTAGTAAACGCAAGTACCACTTGCAGATACGTGACAACCTGTGAAAATTAAACAAATTGATGATGTCTTGAGTAATGAAGAAATTATTGCCGGCCAGATTCTTCGCGGTATGACCATGAGAATGAGCTGGAGAGAATACTCCATAGATGGGTTCGTCGCTTAGGGCTTCTCAAATCACGGGATAGCCAGGAGCTAAACCTAAGTCGTTTGTGATAACACCCATCTTTTTCTCCCTTTATTTTACATTTTTCTCCCACACCAATGTGAGCAAAACCTGTATTTCTAACTTCTAACAACAGACTGTCCATAAATATGGATGTTTTTTGGAATGCACCTCCAGTGATCAGGTAAAACCCACCAAGACACACTTCATGTTCTACTTGCGTGAGTGCTGGTATATCAAATCATACTGACAGTTAGTTCCTTTCATTCCCACAGGACCATCACTACAGCTGCATTCGTCGAGTCTCTGCTCGTATATGGCGGTATTCTCAGTCCATTGAGAATCTTTTTCCACCCTTCTTTGATTTTCAAGGTCTTTCCGGACATCTGGAGACCAGTCACCTCATTTCTCCTGACGGACTCAGACCTGAACTTTATCTTTGATCTTTACTTTAGTAGGCTTCTTGCTTTGGTTTGCCTCGCTGTTCCATGAGAGGTGGCAACTGGTGTTTTCCTGGTGGAAGTGGAAATAATGTGGCCTCGATGCCCACTCTTCTCACTAACTCCTTTATTCTATATCAACAGTGTATAAATATGGCAGTGGTCTGGAAAAGGACTCGCCACGCTTTACTGTCCCTGGCGACTTTTTCACTTATGTTATTTTCGTAGGCACAGTGATTGTGGTAAGTGTTTCAGTTCGATTCGATTCGATTCGATTCGATCTCCTTTTTTATTCCTTTTGTTCACCCTGTTCTACCTTTACCCTCATATTTTTTACTCCCTCCGCATATCTGCCCGCCCAGCCTGATCTAGCTGAAGCGGTTCCTGGTCGTGAGGAAAATTACCCCTACATCTCGTGCAGCTCAATCATTCGCAATCAATCCTTTTATGGGCTGCATGCGGTGAAGGCATGGTGGGATTATCTGATGCGTAACCAGCTAGAGTAATTCTCTGTTTCTCGCATGGTGGTTGTGGGTCCCTACATTCCCTTGAAATCAATCATTTTACTTGGTACCCTCGCTAAAAAGTAACGTTATGAATGAACTTCTTACTTGTATTTCTATGCATGGTCACATCTACCGATATATTGTGTTACATTACTTGATTCTTCTTCTACTGTGGGAAAGAAGCTGACCAGCCCTAAATAGTTGACCGCAGGTGGCCTCCTGGGCGCGGGGATTTTCACTCAAGGTAAGAGTTAAAAATCCCTTAACATGGAACAAGAGAATGATTGTGAAGGAATAGTAATATTCCAAACTAACTCTCCTCCCCTTCAAACCAGCCCTAATAATCGCCTTCATGTACACCCACGGCCAAGTCAACATTGGCAAAAAGGAAAACTTCTTTGTCGTTCAAATCCCCGTCGAACTCGTTCCCTGGGCCACTCTGGTCCTCAGATTGGTAATTCGCGGCCCGCAATCAGCACAGATAGCGGCATGCGGCCTCGTAGCCGCCCATCTGTACGAGTTCCTAACCCGCATCTACCCCACCTATGGCCGCGGCAGGCAGTTTATATGGACACCTGTCTTTGTGAAGAGATGGTTCGGGGCCCATCGCATGAACCAGACTCATCGCGCCTACGGTGTCTCGTACCACCCTGGTGATAGGGAGACACGAGAGGCGTCAGCTTCCGGGTCGGGGAGTGGTTGGTTCTCGAGCAATTCGTGGAGTGGGAGGGGTGTTGGGCGAAGGCTTGGATGACATTCAATTTCCTTTACTTGCTCGATTGTGTTATACCATGTCTATATTCCCCCCCCTCCCAAACTTTTTTTTTTTTTTTTACGACTTTTTGCCTGTACTTTGTGTACTACTAGTAACGAGATGGATGGATGATTGAAATTTTTGGTATATCTACGGTCTGATGACAATTGCACTTATGATGAGCACGCATATCGTCCAGTACTTAGTTTATTTTTAAATATTAATTATGTATCTTTTCCTATCTTGAAAAACCGCAGCGTACCCCCTCGCTCTAAGTTTGTAACATTGTCGCCTGTTGTTTGCAACAAAAAAGTCGAATGCTATATCACGTGATATAGCGCTTTGAGGTCATTGCCCTGGGCTTTTCCAAATAAAAATTTGGACGCACTGCAAAATTGTTTGCGAAAGCCCGATATAGGAGTCAATTTTCCTCCACCCGAACAGGAGTATTCAGTCGGGGTGACGTCTAAATTGCGTTCGCCTGCTGTTTCGATCAATTTCTTGCAATCAATCAAAAA
>NW_001813981.1:3376826-3383436 GCF_000149585.1 Histoplasma mississippiense | reverse complement strand
AGAACTGGTCATTTCACCCCGACAGTGAGGGCTGCACACCTCTGAAGCGCGACCTGAAGTCATATATTAGTTCTGGAGTTATTAACCTGGGCAAGCCGTCAAATCCATCTAGTCATGAGGTTGTGGCATGGATGAAAAGGATATTGAGGTTGGTTGTTACCCGACTGTTTATCCTTAAACGTTGAGAAAAAAGAGAAGGAGGGTCAAAAAAATGAAAACGGGAATCGAAATATTTAAAGGCACAAAATTAACAGTGGGAATTTTATTTTAACAGAGTTGAAAAGACCGGTCACAGCGGAACCCTCGACCCAAAGGTCACTGGTTGTCTAATTGTCTGCATTGACCGTGCGACACGCCTTGTCAAATCCTATCTAGGCGCTGGAAAGGAGTATGTGTGCGTGATCCGTCTACACGATAAAATCCCTGGCGGCGAAGCGCAGTTTGCCCGCGCCCTCGAGACGCTGACGGGTGCACTCTTCCAACGCCCGCCCCTCATCTCCGCTGTCAAACGACAGCTGCGTATCCGCACGATTCACGAGAGCAAGTTATATGAGTTTGACAACGACAGGCATCTGGGTGTGTTCTGGGTGAGCTGTGAAGCGGGGACGTATATTCGGACGCTCTGTGTTCATCTGGGACTGTTACTGGGTGTTGGTGCACATATGCAGGAGCTACGAAGGGTAAGGAGTGGAGCAATGGATGAGAAGGATGGAATGGTTACGTTACATGATGTGCTTGATGCGCAATGGATGATGGATAATAACCGTGACGAATCGTATCTGCGGCGGGTTATTCGGCCGCTGGAGAGCTTGCTCACCTCGTACAAGCGCATCGTGGTGAAGGATAGTGCTGTCAATGCTGTGTGCTATGGTGCTAAGCTTATGATTCCTGGGTTGTTGCGATTTGGTAAGTGATGATACAGTGTCGTTCTCAACATTTTGATTTACGGGATTTTGAAGCTGATGGGGATTTTTGTAGAATCTGGAATTGAGATCCATGAAGAAGTCGTCCTCATGACCACCAAGGGTGAGGCTATTGCCATCGCTATCGCACAAATGTCCACTGTTGAGCTCTCGACCTGCGACCACGGTGTCGTGGCTAAGGTGAAGCGTTGTATCATGGAGCGTGATCTCTACCCCCGCAAATGGGGTTTGGGTCCTGTTGCTTTGGAAAAGAAAAAGCTCAAGTCTGATGGCAAGCTTGATGTTAGTTTCTTCCCTCTTTCCTATATTTAAGTTGATCACTTATACTAACTAACCCCTAGAAATACGGCCGACCGAACGAGAAAACCCCTGCAAAATGGAATTCTGAGTACAAAGATTTCAACGCTCCATTAGATAGTGGTGCTGCAGAAGCTTCTACCGCTTCTGTTTCAACTCCCGCTCCACCAGCTGTCTCTAAGGAAGCAGCCCCAACCCCTCAAGTCAATGGAAACGCGCCAGCTGCTGAAGAAGACGATGAGAAGAAGCGAAAGCGACACGTGGGCGAAACTCCAGAGGAGCGAGCAGAGCGGAAACGTAGAAAGAAGGAGAAGAAGGAGAAAAAGGAAAAAAGAAAATCGAAGCAAGCGGCAAAAAGTGACGATGATAGCGAGTAAACGAAGCGGGCTAAAGAAAAGAAAGATATGCTTTTTTTGCTCAAATCGGCAAGATGAAGCTGCTCTCGAAAAACTTTTCTTTCTCTTCCCCTGGGTTTTCTTGTATCATATTCGCTTGCTTCTCTCCTTTGCTTGATCCCGTTGGTTGTGTGTTTTATTTTTGTCGATTTGCATATTCCTTTACGGAGTTCCAGGAAATTATGGGTCCTCTGTTTTTTCAATATTTTTTCTTCGCTTGAATGTGCTCTGTGATTGCGATACTGATTTACCCTAGGAGTCTTGTGTGTGAGAGAGTGTCTATTATGTGTATGTTTGTGTGATCTATTCCGTTGGCTGGTAATAAGTTTTCTTGAGTTGTCTTGCGATGTGTCAGGATCGTGAAGGAAAAAAATACCAGCTTTGGTTTCTTACATATCTCAGTATGAGGCTGTTTTAGCTTTGAATCTGCAGCTGCTTTTTTTTGCATTCTATAATATTGTGTTGCAGAGGAGAGATCAAAAATTATCAGAAATATCAGGGTTACTCAACCAATGACCTCCAGGGCTAGTTAATGTGGTCACATGCCCATCCCCAACTTCTCCATCAAACGTCATTCCACTTCCACTCCTGACTCCGCTGCTGCAACAATGCACAAGAATCTCTAGATATCAAGTCCACAGATTAAAGGCCGACATTTTGGCAGTTACGGAAGGAGAATTTTTGTTTGTTTAGCTGAACTCTATTGTAATCATCCCCGCCGCGGACATTACCGAGCCCCTCATGGCTGCGGAGCTCACCTCCATAAAGCTCAATCCGGAGAGTCACCTGCTCCTGGTATGCATATCTAATCTACCACTGCATACTTAGTAAAATCTCTGATATAACTGACAAGGAAATATAAAAATAACAGGACCAACCACTCCTCCGCCTCCCGCATGAACTTACTCGCCGCAACTTCAAATCCGTCCAACGCATTGTCGAACGGGAACGAGACTTCGTCCTCCCCTACCTAAAAGAGACTGCAAACGCGTCCCTCTCTGGCACGCAAGATGCCACCCAAACTCTTGCCGCCCTCGACACCATGATCAACCGCATGCAAGGCCTAAAGCGAAAAATGGAAACCTTGCAGGACGAGGAGAAAAAGATCCTGACCCAGTCGCGGAAACGCATCCAGCATTTGGAAGACCTGTATAAGATTCCGAGCTTGGCGGATGTCAAGTATGAGGAGTGGTCGCGAATACGGCTGAATAGGTTATTGGTGGACCATATGCTGCGGTCTGGGTATTCGGAGAGTGCGAGACAGTTGGCTGCTGAGAAGGGGATTGAGGACCTCGTGGATTTGAGCGTGTTTGTGCAGTGTCAGCGAATTGCGGAGAGTTTGGGGAGGGGAGAAACTAAGGAGGCGTTGACGTGGTGTGGGGAGAATAAAGTGGGATTAAAAAAGGTTCAGGTATGTTTCCATCTGTTCTTTTTGGCTGCTGCGGGAACATAACTTGGGATGAACTTGAGAGTAACGGCCGACTTTGGCAGAGCAATCTTGAGTTCGAGCTACGGTTACAACAGTATATTGAGATGGTGAGGGCGGGAGATAAAACAGAGGCAAGGCAACATGCCAGAAGGTTTCTATCACCCCATAGCGAGACTCAGGCGACGGATATTCGACGGGCGGCAGGTCTCTTGGTGTTCTCTCCTGATACAGAAGCGGCACCCTACAAGGTCAGTTTGAGACAAATTATTGCTTGAACTTCTGTCATGCTTTGCCACCTTTGTTGAAGCTCAACAAACTAACACATCTCTCTAGGATATGTACTCCTCATCCCGCTGGCAATATCTCTCCAACCTCTTTATTCGAACCCACCATGACCTCTTAGCTCTCTCCTCACGCCCCCTTCTCCAAATAGCGTTGTCAGCCGGCCTATCTGCGCTTAAGACACCATCCTGCCATTCAGCCTACGCATCCTCCAGTTCCAATCCAAACTCAATAACCACATCTGTGTGTCCGATATGTTCGACTGAATTGAACGAGCTAGCACGACACATGCCGTATGCACATCATACTAAGAGTTATGTTGAGAACGACCCCATCGTCTTGCCAAATGGACGTATCTACGGCCGCCAAAGGTTACTAGATATGTGTAAGAAGTCAGGTTTCGTGGCGCCGGGGAAGGTCAAAGATCCGACGACGGGCGAAGAGTTTGACGAGAGAGAGATGAAGAAGGTTTATATTTCATAGTTTTTTCTAAGATACCTATGTGTGTGTATGTTCTTATTTGTACCTTTGCGTGGCGTTCTAGGGGCTGGATGGGATGGATGGGATGGAATGGGGATTTTCTTTCCCTTTGTTTGGAGTTCCATTTAGCACTCTTATCTCAATGGTATTCATATATTCTTAACAATTGGTATCCCTACTTATTTCTACATATATGATCATCAAAGACCTCTTCCACAAATTGATTTTCCTCATGTCTTCGAAGAAGTAGCCATTTCCAGAAACACTTTCCCAAAAACAGTTGCGAAACAGCCGGCTTCCCTCTTTCGCAAGGTACCAAAATGAAACCAAATAGACCGAATAACTGAGCCCATTAATCGCTATCATCATCGGTATTTGCCCCACCTCTGCCTTTTCCCTCCTTTCTTCCTTTTCTTCGCTTCCGCACCACCACATTCTCCAACCCCTCCGGTTCCTTTCTCGAAAACATACATCCTCGCCTCCCTATCCTCGCCCCTCCATCCACCCCTTCCCGTACTGCCATTGCGCTTCTCGATTTCTCCAATCGTGCGTGCATGCGAGTAACCCGGATAACTAGCCCATGGAAACCTGAAACTAGTAACAACTCGCAGTCCTGCGTGGCGTGCTAGATCGCGGATATTCCAGAGTGTATAGGGTTCGCCTTCGAAGAGTGAGACGAGAATTTGACCCGGCGTTGTGCGGAAAGAGGATTTCTCTCCTGTCCCAGTGTTATTGTCTGTGCCAGAGCTGGAGCCGAAGTCGGAATGGGAGTCAGGCCATTCGCTATCTTCATCCCCACTCTCATCTCTCCTGCCCTGCGACGTAGTCGGTAGTACTACTGGCTCCGAAAGGAGCGGGACGCACGCCTTAAAGAATGCGACGACTAGTTCTTGGTTCGCGCGTACCTGCCTGTTTACATCTGTGCTCAAGCCGCCAACGTGAGGAAAGTTGAAGCAGATTATGTCCCATGGGCCGCCTCTGCCGGTATGTTGTTGGTAATTTTGTTGTTGTAGGGAACCAACAATGTCTTTCCGGGGATGGTGTCTTCTGCTTTTACATGAGGAGAAAGTGGTGGAGCGTGGGAATCCATTGCGAACAGTCTTGCCACCGCCAGCAGGTCCAAAGCCCAGTTTACGGGCATCGATGGAAAACAAGACTTTCGGGACATGGTTTCGGGCGTGTTGTGTCTCTGAGGGTTTTTCTATATGTTCATTTTTCAGATTCTGATCCTCCTCCCTCGTTTCCAACTCTTTCCCCTTCTCGCTATCGCTACCTCCATCTTCAAAATCTTCATTCTCGTCGTTTTTCCTTTTCAAGCTCCTAGACTGAGAGGAAGATATCTCTGAACCACACGCATAAAGCTTCTCAATATGCAGCTTTGCCTGCGGATACTTCTCATAAAGTGCCTGTTCACTATCGTAACTGGTGGCAAGCAGATTTTTGCAATCGTGATGCGTTGCCAGAGACAGGGCGAATGAAAAATCTCCTGTCTGGGGATGTTAGGGCTCCATGGCTTTTTACACTTGTTTAAGCGAAAATGTCCACCGAGAACAGGTAGATAGACACGTTCCAAGCATGCTGATGATACCAGAAATGATGCAGGAATGTAAATTGAAACGGAGAAGAAGAGACACAGGAATAGAAATGAATTAGAGCAAGATACTCAGGCTCAACACGCCAGTCAAACTGTGCGCAGAGAGGAGTGATACATGCTCACTTCTCCCAGGGCATAGAAAGATCAGAATATCGGGAGCCTCATACATGGCTGCCCTAGGTTAAACAGTTCAGAGAAGTCGAGTTCCAATCTGGTTGATCTGCGGAAATAATCATCCTGAATCAAGCAGCCATACATTCGACCGTATTTATCACTCGGATCTGATATTACGCAGAAAAATGGCCTTCAAACGAATGGCAAAAATTGAAACGAATAGAATTAAAACTAACCTTCCCCAACCAACAAAATCCTATCTTGCTTTTGAAATGGAATTGTCGGGGCCCGACGCTGTGCATTCGCGTGCTTCGTTTCCCGATAAGCTTCCCCCTCCGCGCTCCCACCGCCCTGGCCCCCTTTAGACACCGCTGTCGACGTCGAGACTCTCGAGAAACTTTTCATTTTTCTAGGCCCACCCGCGCCAGCTCCAGCTCCTGGGGTGATAGCGATTGAAGAGCTCCTGCTTTTGGGTCGGTCATGATGGTGGAAATTGGCGATGCGTGGCTTTTTAGACTTGCCCATTTTGAAATTTGATGATTTTGTTTGTATCTCCGTATGGTCACATTAAAACAACACAAAGAGAAAATATATTAATGTAATGATACGCAAGAAGCTTGGGGGGCTATTAGGGGGTAAAAAAAACAAGGCGTTGTGAGTGAACATGAAAATCGATGGAGGTAGATTTTGATGGAAAGGGAAAAAATAAAAAAAATTCAAAAAAAAAAATTCGCCAACGTTCATGCAACAGCCTATCTATCCTATGAATGGATGGAAACCCCAAGTCTAATCAAGTCAGACACTCTAGCTATGTATATTGTATTTATATATGGGAACACCTTTTTCAAATAGCCACTTATAACAGTTGAATTTAAGGAACAACCTACAGTATGGAATTAACCTACCTAAACTTCATGCCCACCAGACAACACGACCGCAAGATTAAAATAAGGAAATCAACACAATATTCTCCTCACCACTCCATGGGAAGCGAACTCAAACAAAAAAAGTATGGGGAAACCAGACAGCATTCTCTCTATCACCCTAGAAATGTATATACACTTGAAAGCGTCAACGAAGTAATGGTAAAAAAAGG
>NW_001813981.1:3368948-3375914 GCF_000149585.1 Histoplasma mississippiense | reverse complement strand
CAGGCATGGGAAGTATGTTCAGTGCTCCCACCATGGAATCAGTAGAGTAGATGAGGTTACTCGCACACACCATGCTGAGGTAGCATTAAAGAAAGGACGGAGGACTTGCCTGAGAAGACCATTGCCATGATAATGCGGCTACGAGTCTCTGGAGGGAGTTTAAGTTGATGTTTTCTGATGACCAGTCTTCCACGACAAGAGAGGCGACCAAAATAATGGGGATGGAGAGAAGATTGTTGTAGAACATGGTGTCAAAGTCCTTGAAGTTAGTCAACTTGATTCTCTTGCGCATACCAAGAACGTAGGATGCGGTGCAAAGGCAGTTGATCAACATCCAGACATATCCAGCGTTGAGTGTTGAAATTTTGCTTGTGGCATCCATGCCTACTTGCGAAAGCGCATGGTTTATGTCTGCCCACGCCGCAATGATGGAACTCAGAACCATCAAGCCAAACGAGAAAAGCACCATGCCAGTGACCGAGCCTCCAAACCACAGCACCTCGCCATACGCAATGAGGATAATAGTTAAGTTTTTGAATATGGTATATACGGGGATGGAAAGGAACTGCAAGGCCTTGGTGCCCGTATATATCATGCCGATGAGGAGGAGAGAAATTGGGAACCCTATTTGAAGTACCAGAAATTAGATACTACATCCGCTGTAATACAGAGTGCAAAAAAAGGGGGGAATTTCCCAATCCACACTTACATTTCTTTGCCTCATCTATATTAAAATCCCGATAGGTGATAATCTTCAAGGATTTGCACGTTTGAATTGCAGCAACGCAAACAAGGGACTAAATATAAAGGTTTGGGTCAGACAAGGCGTGGTGAAAAAAACCAAGAGAAAAAAGTGAAAAAAAAGAAGGCTATCCAATTAGAAGATAATTCCGCATACCTGGACACACAGAAGGAGAAAGTTCAAGTTAAATGAAGTCCCTGACAGAACATATTTATTTGTAACAGTCATCAAAATCGAAGAACAGCAGTAGCAAAATACGGGGAGAGCGGAGCTGTATGTGTATGAGCGTGATGAAGGGAGTCGGGGTTGCGAAGGCGGCGGAGCATCGAATCGTTTGTTATTGGCATCCAACTTGTCCATATCGATGGCATAATTATCGTTCTTCTTATCGTCCGCCATTTTGCATTGATTGTCTCGAGGTAGGGTGAGGAATGCGCGATGCTGCGATTAACGGGGGCGATGGCGAGAGAAACACCCACAAAGTCAAACAACAACAATACAGACTCGGACAAAGAAGAAAAAGGAGCAATCCTAACGAAAAAACGCGACGATCCGGACGGATGCCAAGTGAGTGGAATGAGCCTGACGACAGGAGCGGGATCAGAGTGAAACAGCAGAGCGAAGAGAAGTTGGTTTTTTGGAATTTGTCTCGAATAGTAATCAATTGATTCGTGATCGAAGAACCGCAGCCAAAATTACGCATGCTCGTCCATATTTCGCCAGTGGCCTATGACGCACGTATTACACGTACGCGTATTACTCGCCAAAACTTGCCCATCCTCAGCCTCCTCTCAGCCTCCTTCACATAGAGCTCGTTCCTCGTATCATTCTCGTACAATACATGCTCGTACAATCTGTAACGATTATCCCATTTTATCCCGGGAACTGTTCGCCGCAGATATTAAAGTGAAACCCTTCCATCAAAATCCAGCTCCGTCACTGAATCCCCATTAAGAAAGACAATATGTTACCTAGTATGCCGTGAACATTGCTACCGGGATATGTGTCAATAACACCTACAGACCACACAACTTTTCTATCAGACTAACGTCGATTCAAAGAAAAATCAATGGCATTGTTTCGAAAGAATTTACTCTTCGTCCAAATCGACGAAGCCCTCGATGCGAGAATGTTTACGTCGGAATAGCTTCTCTAAGTGGGGTTGCTTAATCACTCTGATTAGAAACATGGGCACGATGACACTTTTTAGCAATTTACTGTGCCGTCAAGGCTCTACTGGTGTTCCGGCGTTGACTTCCCTAGTGTCAACAGCTGTCAATGCGTGTGTGACAGACAGTTCATGGGACAACGTTTGAACTATTGGCAAAGCAAAAAAACTTGGTCTATCGATATACAATCGACCATCTACTTACTGCATTCTTTCTCGTTTTGCTGATGCTCCTAGGAGCGTGACGACACCGTTGATATAGGGCCTAGTTGACAACTTATCGTTTAGTATTGAGAACAATGACATCCTCTGGAAGTTTCCAGAAAACAATGAAAACAGGGAAACTATAAACTGCAATCATCTTCTGTCGTCCTTTTCGAGAAAAGCTCTTTAGATTCAAGTGTTGAAGCTACTACCACAAGATCCACACACAAAGCTCATGCTCCCGCTTTACGTGGAGCGTTTTGAAACGATCAGTGAAGGGTTAAAAAAAAAAGAAAAGAAAAGAAAAACCTAATTCGACGTTCCTGAAGTTCACATGTACTGTGCTATGCATGGGACATTGCAAACGGAATATACCCGCATCCTCAACAACAGTCCATTGAGGAGTGTTTCAAATCCTGGAACAATAAACGAGGGATACGAGAGGACTGGGAAAGGTGCTTGTCAAACAACACGAGCAGTCATGCATATATTCAGGCACTTATGGATAAAAGTAGAGGGTTTATTATGACTATATGTTTATCTATTTACATGAACATCGAATCGAACATGATGGGTTGTACTTCTGGAAATGCTGGAACTCTTACCACTCCTGCTACCAAGAACTATTGTGCCACGGTAAGCCAAACCTAAAATTTAACGATGGGCAGCATGGGCTAGCTTAACAGCACCCTATCCATTAGCCAGCAACAATGCTCATGTCTCCCTTTCCTTTAGCGCGTATCTACTTTCGAGGCCAACTTCACCTCTGCGATACGCCTTGAACGACAACATGTTGCAAGGACGTTTGAACGATATAGCCATTGCGCTTCACTGAAACCTTTCACCACACAATGTGAAGTACGGCATATTCAGTGGCTATTATGCCCTATCGGTCCTGAGCTGACCTCGCGAGGATAATGATATTTACTGTCTTGCATCGGTTGGATAAAACTTAAGATTCTCACTCTCGTCAATGGAGACGGAGGATTTGCTGAGTTGTTTGAAAACAGAGGCTTTTCTAAGCGCCACTGCAAGCCGCAACAAAATCTATGATTCTACGCTGTTTGCATAGAAAAGTATCTACAACAGCTCAACGACGAAAAGACCAATTGGATCTCCTATATATTGGGCTCGACAAGCATAAAGGTCGATAAGATGGAATTGTTGAATGCAAAAGTCGTGCTATGGCCTGAATGAATTGTAGTTCTCTAGTGTGATGTATGTATAGCACATAAGCAATACAATTATTCTAGCCCAGTAATTTTTTTTTCTTATTTCTTTCATTCTCTGTAGAACTCCTCATCGCCCCGTATATAGGTTTTAATTCAGAGCCTTGGAATGGTATCAGGCGTATTCCTTGACCACCTTATTGGCGGAGAATAAGCACCGCATCAACCAGTCAAACCCTGGCCTGGCTCGATCCTTTCGGCAGTCAATAATTCAAAAAGTTATCTAGTTATTTTATCTCGGCTTCCAGTTTACAAGTTTATTCACATTCCAGCTTCACATACATCCCTCAATTTAAGATATAGGACATATAGATACCAATCCCTCTCCCCCACAAACCACCGTCCCCATATCCCCTAGAAAATAGTCCCTACATAGAAGAGGCTATCTTCCTCCCCCCGTCCAACATGCCACCCCGCAACCACGACCTCCCCTCCGATGAAGACGACAACGACGCCCTCTTCGCCGCCCTCGAAAGAGAAGAAGATAACCCCTCTTACAAAGCCCAGCGCATCGAACATCTGCAATCAGAACTAGCGGCCCGCGCCCAACAGCAACAAGAACAACATCAAAAGAACAGCAGCAACAGCAACGAACTCGACGATAATAATAATATAAACGCCACAACTTTCCAAAACACCCTCGTCCCCACACTCCCATCCGACCAATCCCTCCTCGACTTCACAACCCGCCACCCCCACTGCGTCATCCACTTCTCCCACCCGGACTTCGCGCGCTGCGCTGTGATGGACAGACACATCCACGCCCTCGCAGGCCTCCATCACGAGACCCGCTTCGCAACCGTGGATGTTCGCAGGATACCATTCGTCGTGGAGAAGCTAAAGGTGAAAGTGCTGCCGTGCGTGATTGGGTTTGTGGACGGGGTGGGCGTGGAGAGGATTGTGGGGTTTGAGGGGCTGGGGTATGGCGGGCGGCACGACGCTGATGAGGAGTTTCGGTCGGGAGAGCTGGAGAGGAGGCTGTTGCGGCGGGGTTGCTTGGTTAAGCGGCGGATTGGGGAGGGGGATGAGGTTGGGAGTGACATTGATGGGGAGGAGGATGAGGAAGTTCGGAGGGAACGGAGTGGGAGGGGGATCAGGGGTGGGGTGAGGAGGGGTCGGGATGTTGGTGATGACGATGATGGCGATGATGATTGGGATTGAGAAGGATTCTAGTTGTTTATGGATTATTTGTGGGAATTTGGAGATATATTCATGTGGATGTGAGTAGTATTTAATGCTTTCGGACGGCGTTGCTGGTCATTCATAAGCGTCTAATTTACTTCCCTGCAGCCATTCCGAAAGACATATATCAAGGATATTCGAATGGATGCCATTTGGTAACCCGATTTGTTGTAGTCGGCCGTGGCATTTTTTTTATTTTGTTTTTTAATAAATTGCCTGCTATTTCGGATCTGCTATTTCCCAGCCTGCCAGGCGAGCTGTTGACCTGCTGGGAAGTTGACGATACACCCCTTTGACTGGGAACCCCTCCTTCACACAATCGCACGCCCTGCAGCCATTAACTAGCCTTGTCATATTTTGGAAGACGGGAGGGAGTCTTAGTTTTGAGCGGGCCAGAAGACGCCTATCACGAGGCCAATAAGGAAAGGAGAGGAAACGAGAGAATGCAGACGAAACCAAGGAAGCGAGACAGCCATTACTATTGTGACTCCATGTAAACCGATTTTACGATAACCATGATAGTATGTATAGTACATGCCTCCGAACGCATTGAATGAATAATATATGTATATACCTGTCTCAGAATATGGACAAAAAGAAAGAGGGTAGGCACTATTTCCATCTAATAACATAAATAACCTGGCAAAAAGAAGTAGGAGAATAGAAGTAGCAGAAATGAAAATAGCACTTGTTAAATATTCCTAGTACTCATAGAGTACATATACAAGGAGGACCATCCGACGGCAAAGAGGCAAAGAAAATAAAATATATATTGTTAAATGTCAAATAGTTAAGTATACATACGTAGCATACATGGTGCGAATGGCGAGGTAGGAGCTAAGGGGGAAAACAAAAGGTTGACTTGAGATATAAGAAACAACACGATGAGAATAGAATATGTACATACTTTATTATCCGGGAGTAGAAGTTGTCCAACTAGGGAGGATGGATGCACCAGAGATTCGGCGGGGCGGCGGATTGGAAGAGTGAGTACAAGCCATAGATCTGTAATGATTACATTATTGATATGAAAAGAACGAGGGAAACATGAGGACCGCAGGTTTGCAAAAAGTAAGGGAGAGGGAGGGAGCGAGAATTTACAATTAGAAAGAAAGAAAATAAATTAATACAGAAAAATGCCATGCATGAATGCTCCGAGTTTTTGGCAATCATGAAAAAGCTTTGGGAATGAGATGTGTCTGAGAAGAAAGAAAGGCAAGAGAGAATATGGACGAAGGAACCGAGAAGAAGGCATAAATAAAAGAAAGAAAAGAAACGGAGGAACCTTAAAAACAAAAATGGGGGAACGAGGGGGGGGAGAGGTAGCTATGAGTATAAAGCAAATAGGCAAAAACAGTTATGTTCTATACATTTAAGGATTGGGTACAGGTTGCTAATCGGCCTGCGCGATGAGTGGTTAAAACCACAATAACATGACAGAAGAAAAAGAAGAGAAGAAAATAGCAAGCAAGCCAAGCAGAGCAAAGTGAAAAAGCGGAAAAGGGAAATATGAATAATTAGTAAAAAAGCAGCAGCCAGGGGAAGATATAAGGATGAGAAAGAAATGAAAAGCGAAGAGAAGGAACACAAACAGGACAGGGAGGCCGACAACAGGGGATTAGAAGAAACGGGAAACATAAGACGTGGTAGCCCTTCAGTTAGAATAAGTAAGGGCTTCCCTACAACTTTGCTCCCGTCCAACAAAACATGAACATATACAGCATGCACCCATGCAACCAGTTGACCCATCACGCAGACAACTCCTCCCTTCCCCCCGGCTTCCTAACTCAAAGTTCCTAGATCACCTCCATTATCTAATGTGAGTTAGAGGGGAGGGAAACATCAAGCAGGAGATAAAGAGAAGGGTTATCAACAAGCAGGGAGGAAAGACCCTAGAAAAGAAGTAGAAACCATTTGCCGCCTAGAAATGTGGTGATTTTTGTTTTCTAATGTATTTTCTCTCATTTTTTTGTCTCTCTTTTAGATAGCAATACTCTTCATCCCTTCCAAAGCATCCGCATCAAGTCCCGTCGACGAACGTGGGCTGGTCAGGTTACTTCTGCGCTTGTGTTTTTCCTTCTCTTTCTCCTTCGGCGGTGCGGCAGAAAGGCCTGTTTCTGGAGGATCGTCGGTGGTAACGTCGCTCTTGGAGGTGTCTGACGATGCTGTTGCTGTCGTAGTTGTCGATGTTGTCGTGGTGGTGGAAGAGGCAGCATCAGCAACGCCATTGGGATTCTTGGTTGCATCGGAATTCAGAGAAGCGGTGCCATCGATTTTGTTGTTATTGCTGTCGGGGCTCACTGGCGAGGTTGTTTCTTCCGTGACTCGAGCGAGAGGGCTCGAGACCCCAAATCCTGTTTTCGGGCTTGCGTTTGGTCCTCGGGTAGGGAATCGAAGAGGAGACCGTCCGCGTTCATCTCCGCCGGCAGCTGTTGTTGGGC
>NW_001813981.1:3366024-3368741 GCF_000149585.1 Histoplasma mississippiense | reverse complement strand
TCATTTTGGGGAGCAAGATCCTCGGCAACAATGGCAAGAAAGGCGGCCCATGATCTTGCAACGACGTATTTGCAGTCATAGTCACGGCCAAATATGATAACCTGGCCCCATTTCCCCGCTGGCCCTGGGGCCAAGTCAACGGCAATGTTGTTTCCACCCCAGTCACGAGCCAGAGGGATCCAGCTGGGGTGGGCATATGCTTTCTGGATGGCCTTTGGTGGCTGCGAATCTTGTTTGTCCAACAATTCCTGTCTCCATAACGGATTCGAGCCTATTTGAGGTGGTGGCGGCGGAGGCGCTGATGAAGAGGAAGCGGCGGAGCTTCCACCAAAGGCTTTCATGGGTGGTTGAGGAGGGGTAACAGAGGTTGTGCTGAGGAATTCTTCGTTCACAGTCCTCCAATTTTTCCATTCCTGGACGATTTCCTCGCAGTCGAGCAACATGCAGCCGAAGATAATACCTGTTGGTCTTCCACCGCGTTCTTGTCCGTCGTGAATTTGCAGAGATTCCCGAACCTCTAGTGGAAGAGTGCAATCCAGTTCATGTTCCAGCTCGTTCACATCATTCTGCGAGCACCCTTCGCACAATTGATCGTAAAGTTCTTCGTAGTTGCTTTCTGCCCATTGATCGATCTTTTTCCAAGAATGTGAGACAGGTGGAGGGGGCGGCGCGCCGGCATGGAAACTCTGCATTTGTATTTCCGTCGGAGCAACACCATCCGAGCTACTGAGTTCATTAGACCTTCTCTGCTGGGAGGATAACGACCTCATGCCTGGCGAGTAGGGTCTAACGGGAGAGGTGACTCCCCCATGGGAACCTGACCACGCAGGACTGGAGGATCGTTTGGCGGGATTTTCTTCGAAGCTCAGATCCGCACGAGATTCAGCAGCGCTTGTAGCCACGGATGTGAGGGGGGCATTGCGGTTCTGGCTAAGGGGAACATGCTGTCCGGTTCGATAGGGAGAGTCGTGGGAGGCGTGTCTGTCATTAGAGGTCATGGTATGCCAGAAGGAGCGAAATGCCGAGCCCAGACTTCGAATAAATTAGCGGGTCAGCTTCCATTATCACTGCGAGAGGGAACGCAAAGCATCCATCCATTCAACTATTAGTATATAACACTTACGAGGACGCCATGGCGAGTGAGAGAGAGAGTTAGATGAGATTTGGACAGAAGACAGCGGTATCCAGAGAGAGTTCGACGCGGATCAAGGGGGATCATCCAGAGCGGAGAAAGGGTTGGACTCTGGTGTCAACAATCACACAGACTGACAGCAATTCCCAGCCAGATAAAGATTGCAACCATGGAAGAAAAGTAATATCCAGCAAGCTGATCCACTATGCCACGCGCGGGGTGCTGTTCTTCCGCCAAGGGAGGTATAACGAACCGACGGCGCTTCACGCAGGGACAAAAAGGCCTAGAGAAGGGCGAATGCAGGAAGAACGAGTACGAGAAGCGGGTCTAGGCCAAGGCAAGACACAGAGAGATTGGCAGGTCGCGTGGAGCAAAAGAAGAGTGCCCAATGTCTTGGTTGACGGCCAAGGCAGATCGCAGCGTAGCCGGTAGGGAGACGATGAACAGAAAGTTGGAGTTGGCGTGGGAGTTGACGTCGAAGTTGGAGGGAAAAAGGCGAGCCCACAGCAGCCAATAAACAATGCGGGTACTGGTACCCAGAAACAAGCCTATCCCGGGCGTGGCAGACGGTACCTGGTACTTAGGCACGACCATGCTCGCTCACCGCACACCACCAACCAGTTGTTATTGACACATCGCTGCTAAAAAAAAACATCTGGTGTTGATAGAAAACGGCAATAGGTGGGTGCTATGTACTGTATCATACACGTCTATCGACATCTATCGTTTCCCTTGCTACGGAGCATACTCTCATTCAGACAGGCACATCTCCACGCCACGCTCTGTGCAGTTTCATATTGGTATTGTATATCGATCCTTCATTTTGTCCTAGCCTTATCTAATGATTACTACTAACTAGTTACTACTCCTCTCCCCCTTTTCTTTTTGGAGAACTGGCTGTGCACGTCTTCTTTCGCCTGCTTTTGGTCCCTCATCTGGTAGACATTTCTGTGGACGTGAGATGTTTACGCAGCGTAACTTTTGTACCTGAAACTGAAAAAGCTAAAAAGAAAGAATCCTCTGTCCCCAAATCAGTGGACCACCAATCGCCGGAGCACAAACGGTTGTGCCTAACGCTGCCTCATCGCCCATTCGCATTTTTCTGCCCCGTCGATAAGGAAATGAAAATGGGCCAAAAAGGCGAACAACTAAAAAAAAACCCCTTTGTAATCTCCGAAATTTAAAAATAATTTGATCCCCCCCCTTCCCACCCGCCAAACCTCGGGCGCTTGCACAGAGTTGGTGGGTGTCATAAATCCAAAGCCCCATTTTCTTTCTTCTATTCCGTACATAATTTTTATTTTATTTTAAATTTGTCTATCACCAACTAAAAGAATGATCAAATCACTCTCGTTCTTTTCCTTGGCTTGCCAGCGCGGGAGTGGATCACCGCCACCGCACGCCCCCTCCGGCCGCCATATTCCTCGATCCGCAACGATCTGCCCACCGAGAGAGCAAGGGGGAACATGATTGCTGTGTATTATTGTGTGAAGCAGGGCCACACTCCCGCACTGCCAACACATATTTTGACTCGATTCCATTTTTTATTCTTGTGGTGTAGCGAAAACTCCCCGAATATGCAGGT
>NW_001813981.1:3363737-3365224 GCF_000149585.1 Histoplasma mississippiense | reverse complement strand
TTTTTTTTATTTATATAAGATTCTCCCCCCGACCACCCTAAAAGAGCACAGAATAAGAGATGGTTTGGGGCCAAAATATTTTATGTGGGGTTCACCCGGTGGGGACAAATGTGTGTCGCGCGCCTCAGTCTCAGAGGAAAACAAAAAAATTATATTTTTTTGGGGTGCGGGGTTTTTCTCTCCCCCTTTTACGATGGAGAAAAAGAATACAAGGAATCGAAACAGGTGTGAGTGTGATGAGTTATCAAGGCAAAACAACAGGTGGAAGCATGGCCGTTAGTATTTAGCAGCCCGTACGCTTGAAATTGTGAATATGAAAGAGGAAAAAGGGTTGCAGGACGAGAAGGGGGGAAAGAACAGGAAAAGCCATCCCAAGCACATTGGAAATATGGCGCTATGGACATGAAAAAATAGAAAAGAAAGAAAGCAAAGTTTTCACATCACAGGCAATGGTTCTGGTATGCGCGTGGAAACGGGGAGCCGTCCCAGGCAAGCCTGGCCAATAACATGAAACCAGTAAACAAATCCCTGGCCCTCGCAGTATTCCTACTCCCAGCATCCTAATTTTTCCTGTCTAAAAAAAAAAAAGGAAAAAAAACTCCCTTCCATGGCATCCATCCATATGCCCTCTAGACGCCGTGCAAACGGAAAGCGAAAGGGGAATAAGAAAAGGAGGTAACGTAAAGGAAAAGAGCCGGACACAAAACTGACATCTTGCAACTAATATGCTCCAAGCCAACCAGTCATATAATCATGTCGATACATCTCGCCAGGGGCCATGAAACCAAAAAAAGATGAGTGAAGAAGATATAAAAAACAAGCAATGCGCAAAGGAAACAAGAAAGGACGAAGGGGAAATAAAAAGAAAGAAAAAGAAACCGAAGCCTTGTAAGTTTAACGCTCCTGGGAATGGCGCGACGATACGAGTAACAACTGGACCAGTTCATAAAAATTATGGAAGGTGTAAAAGAGAACCCATAACCATAGCGAAAGCGAGGTTGTCTCAACATTAGTGGTTATCAACGCCGAGTATAACAAGGAGCCGAACAAAGCGGAGTCGAGAAAACGATGCGGCACGAGGAAAATATGAGTTTGGTGAATTATCGAAGAAACACTCTAGTGAGATACTCCAGCTAAGCCCCATCACTAAGCTAGCCTCGACTATGGTTGGAATCGAGCTTCAGGATGCGGCGTAAGTCAGCCTCCATCTGTTTCGCGTCAAGGGGTTTAGAAGGCGTATAGCCAGAACGAGGAGAAGGAACAGCTGGATTCAAGTGGGGATTTACTCCGTTTGAAGTGGGCGACGTGAGGTTGACATATGTTTGAGAACGCTTGGGATTCTCTTGGCTACCATTAGTCGACAGAAGTGGGCTGTCGATAGAACTTGTAGAAGAAAGCTCCCGACGAAGATTAGACGAGGGAGTTCGAGGCGATTGAGTGCCATTACAAACGGACGATAGGTATTGATGTGCAATACTACCATTATC
>NW_001813981.1:3360091-3361304 GCF_000149585.1 Histoplasma mississippiense | reverse complement strand
GATTGATTATATACAAATGCAATACCGGTAACATCAATGTTTATTGATGACATAGTCTCCAACTTGATGAGCAGTGAATAAGATGTTGAGATTTACAGACAAATCACTATCAAAGATTATATTTATAATATAATCACAGAGTTGTGCACAATTAATATTTGAAATGACATTGAAACATCTACAATCTGAAAAATCTTTCAAAATAAAAGATTTCTGTGATTGGTTTTTTGCTCACTATTAGCCATTTCATGAGATGTGAAGGTTCCACATAGACTAGTTAGTTTATTTTTCACATGTAATCCTCCTCACAAAAGTCATCAAAATTCAATTTTCTTGAATTTTGACTCTTTTCTTCTCTGTTTCAGCTGCATCAAGAGCATCTGCTTTAACTTTTGCTCACATTCTTTTGCTTCATTGTAGTGTGTAACAGGCACCCATCCCTCACTTCCAACTCCAATTTGTCAATAGTGCAACTAAATCAGCCTTCAAGGTCACATTGTCACCCTCCCAAGGGTCATTGACATGCTGAAAAATTGCTGAAATGATAGGTCAAGGCATCATAATATTAGCTCAGAATTATTATCCGCGGTTAATTTGACGTAGAAATAGTGAAGTTGACACTTGCGGAAAATTTCTGCATGCTGGAGCTGTTCTATCCCTTTTAGTTCATCGAAATTGTTTGGTAAACGAGGGGTTTGCAGTGATTCCGAGATCTCGTCACCGTAATTCTGAAGACTTTGTGGAATACCGCATTGCAGAAATAGTGGAAGAACCGCACTATGTTGCCAATCGATTAACCCTTTGATTTCTAGCTCATTGGAAACAAATATGTTGTTGGGTTGAAGATCGGGATGTCGGATGACCGGACGATGAAGAGCAGGACAATCACGCGGTATAAGGTGAGGCGCAATTTGCAGGTATTTCTCCAGATTCGCAATAAGTTCGAGGTGGGATTGGGGCCTTGTAATTGTACATCTCTCTGCGAAGACGCTGAAATGGCTGAAGAGCTCGTCCAAATCTTTTGAGATACGCAATATCTTTCGTGGCTCCGCCAGTAAGAACCACTAAAGAATCTCTGTCTTCCTAGAGTTAACTATTAACGTCTTCTGTATTTGGATGTTCCAATCTGACAGATACGCACATGGTCCGCGCTCAACCGAAAAGTCAGGTCTTTTCCCATAATATAATCCGGGTGAAGTATCGGGGCCAATAC
>NW_001813981.1:3354654-3359841 GCF_000149585.1 Histoplasma mississippiense | reverse complement strand
CACAATCTATCGTTGCGACTTCACTTGCGACCACCAGGAATTTTGGTTCGGTAACAGGGTAAGGAATTCGCGCAACAAATTGGAAGCCGTTTCGCATGGTGATCTTAAAACTTCGGTTGGATCCTCCTTTGGCAAGCTTTTCGAAACCGGCGACGTCACCTTCTTCTTGCTGAACCGCTAGGGCAGCAAGGCGCTTCAGTTCAGAGACGTTGAAAGTACGTCTCCTCTCGCGGCATCTTAACGCGTCATGATAGCTAGAGTTGTATGTACATCAGTCGAGCAGTTCAGCAGGGTGGAGGCGCTAGCCCGCAACATAAATCCATCGTCCGGTTGTGTACGGAGTACTCGAACAAGTCACAAGGTTCAGCCATCTTCTGGATTGTCGAAAAACCACGCGCGAGTGCTAAGCTTGTCTTGTTGAGGGGGGGACGTAACTAAACAAAAGCAGAAAATATTATGCCATCTTCTAAACACTTAGCCATGGCCGGATGAAGCGAAAAGGCAGTGGGAGTTAAAAGGCAGGGTTTTAATACGCGCCTCAGGCCCTTTAATCAACACGTCTGAGAAAGTCAGAATGACAGCTTTCGCATTGTTTCATTATAAGGCGGCGTGGCCATTTACATTTTACCACTAGGCTAAAAGAAGAATTAACAATGTCATACCTTGATATCGGGCCGTATCCTAAATCGAAGATTCGATTAACAAATGATCCGGAGGAGAATCAAACAAGAACGAGAAACGACAAATTTAGATTCCGCAGCAGGGCTGTTGTGATAGAATTGCTGTCCTCAAGATAGTCAAAGAACTTGGCCACGACGCTGCTCATGCTGGAACGGTGGCCTTCGGGCTCATTCACAGTGGGAGTAGTTCTGGACTGTAACGATTGCATGGATACTGACTGTCACACGAAAATATAGAATCAACACCAGCGCTTCTGGATCCTTTTGTGACCTTGGAGTTAGGTTTACACACTTTCTGCTTGGGTATGTAGCATGGGCGACACGTTTGGATACGACCCTTTCGTTCCTCTTGTGTGATCGTGGTGACAGCGTGGGCAAAAACGCCCATGTTATAAGAGATAATGTTGAAGCCGCTGGAAATAGCTGGATCAACATCGTAGCCACTATAAACACCTCCTGGTGGCTTGGCTGGCGTCAAGATAGCTAGAAGCCAATTCCAACCTCTCATGTTAACCTCTCCTAGCGCACTTTGGGGGGTTGATTCGTAATGGCGAACTTGAGCATTGCGATACCTATGCCGCAACTAATCAGTTCATTACGCAACGGGCTATTATCACAGCCGGAAATATGAGAATATATTTTGCTTTTGCGCTGCGTCTAGTTCTATATCATGACGTCAAAAAAATCTACCCAAACAGTCTTTCCGGTCTCAGCAACAAACAGCTGAAAACATTTAGTCCTCCCGCCACAAGCAAAATGGTGAGTGCTAGGCACGAATTGCCTCAGTGCGTGGTTCACTGTTCAGCCAGTCGAACTACATGTTCCGCGCTCCGCAAGAGTGTTATGAATTACCGCCTGGCTGAAACCCTGGCTGTTCAAAACATAATTCAAATTGCGGACGGTGGTTGATAGAAGCACCTGGATTGCAAGGACAATGCATATGAATGTGGAACCTATCTGCGCGACATTCTGCAGGTTGGTGGTGTTGAGGATGTCAATTGATGTAACCTTGATCGAGCATCCCAGCTACATGGTAATTCCAGTTCCGATTCCCATGAGAAGACCGAAGCCATAGATATGTGCGGCTGGTGTCGATGGTGAGGGATAAGCCACAAACAATGCATCAGCAAAAGTTATAGCAACGCCCCACACCAAACACATTGGCATTTGGTACTTGATCATGGAGAGGGTTCAACCACTGGTGAGGTTGAAAGTGATGGCGAACATGAGGTAGAGAAGTACTCGCAGCGTGGCCATGAGCGATATATCGTTTCTTGTGAACTGGAAGTAGACAGGGATATAGAACATGATGAAGAACTCACATGTATTGGTGCAGGTGGTGATGATGTGACACAGGATATGTGTTTGGGACCTGGGTGGATGGCGGGGAGCGACCTGGTCCCGGGAGATGTGAGGGTGCAGTTGTAGTCCATAAAGAGCAAGGAGGACACTATAGATGGAGTATTACCATCAAAAATAGCACAACTATGGCTCCACTGCCACAAGTTGCCGGCGAAGATAAATCCCATAGTGAAAGTCCCGCATTCTTGCGCTCAGGATAAATCCGAGATGGTTCAAGTTAACCAGTCGAACGTTGAAAGACTTCCTGGTGGCTGGATGAATTGCTGGAAGGAAAAACAAGTAGACAGGGCCTGTGATTACACTGATGATAGGAATGATGTAAAAATAAAAAAGGCGACAGAAAAATCTGGGAATCCATCTCCAACCCCAGGTCCCAGAAGCGCGCCCAATTCCAAACAAACCAGTTCCGGAGAGATACGCGCAAGCTCCTGTCTGGTTGTCATCGCAGAGAAGTAGAGTAAACCTCCCAGATAAATATCTCACGCTCCGCCAATCACACGCCCGACAGTAAAGACACACACACTCGGAGCACTACCGCAAAGAGCGGACCCGGCCTGAAACAATGCAATACCTGCAATATGGAGCCACTTCATGTTGAAGAAAAATGTGAAGAGGAAACTTTAGGGAAGGATGACAACAACTGATCCAAGACGGAACCCAGGACTAATCCAAGCGAGTTGATCGACGTCGCGGAAAATCTGAATCTGAATGACGTGCAGAGGAGCTGTCTGCCGCAATAGTGGTATCAAGCCCGTATACCAGAGCTGATAAATAAAGAGCAGCGCAGATCTGAGCCAAGAGAAAGGCAGTAATTTGCGGGCATTGCCATTGTCATCCATAGCGCCGTCTGTATTGCTGAGGGGGTGCCTTTTTCGCTACTTGAATGTTGCTAAAGGCAGTGAGCTTCCATTGCTCGACCTTGTTGACAACCTGATATTCGAGGGACAGAGGATGAGTTGTATCTCAGTCCGCAGTCCCGCATAATCGAGGCAGAGACGGAAGATGATGTAATAGTCATTTGCTTGTACTGTAACTTGGTGTCTTGACTTGCGACAGGGTGATAACCTGCAGTTATATCGCTGCAACACATCTTTCCATCGCAGTAGCGATAAGGGCACCAAACATAACATTTCAGATTCACATTGCAAAGGATCGTGGTGATGTACCCTTTCTATAGAAAGTTCATCTGTCGTTATATATCCACTATAGCCGTTGAATTGAAATACCAGATATCGATTAAAATTTGATCCGCTTTCCGGCACCCAACATGTCGGAGTTAAAGAAGTCATGATTTCAAAATCAGAAAAAGAAGTTGAAAAATGTATTCATAAGTACTGTACATACATATACTAAAGGATTAATGTCGAACGGTTCAGAACGCAAACGCACAGCCAACACTCGTCGGCCGAACATATGCATCTGATCCACACGAAACTCGGTTTTTGCTTTTGAAAAATGTCCCCTAGAATAGACAGACAGCTCATTTGAATCTGGACTCAGGTTGAACTCAACCTAGAGAAATTAGCTTTGGGGGTTTCGCGTGGAATCTCCCTTTCGACTCTGGTAACGAACATTTGAAGGTTGAGATAGTTTTGGAGACTAGTCTAAACGGCGTTAGATCGCAATAGCTTCCCGTTTGCGCATACTTGGCCGAGCCGCAGAGCATCAATGAAGACACCGTGATATCCACACCGACCACTGCGGGACAAGCACGTAGGCTTCCAGTATGGATGACATCCTCACTCCCCTCCAAGACCTCTTCGAGGCCCAAATAGTGCGTGCAAATTTATCTCCCCCGGATTTGACCCCCTTCCTTCCCCTCTCCGTCACCCTTCACCAATCTCTCCCCGCAGAGGACACTTTTGCTGGACCCGCCTGCCGATATAGAGATAGAAGCAATTGTGCCAATCAATATGCTGTGCACGGAATATCGATGACATGATATGACAGTGTGGGCCCATGATGAACCGGAAGGCAGAGAGCTAATTACCCTTCACGATCAATTACAGGACTTCCACGGCCAACGCTTCGCCGAGAACCTTAATAACGGCATCCTCAGCATCTTCTCCGTAGGTCCCCTTCCTCCCCATCCGCTCACCTACCTCACTCTTGCGGCTGCGTCGGACTCTCCATATATAAGAATAACCAAGCACGGACTAACAACCCCCACCCGGCATTGCTGGAACAACCACACAGGTTATCGCTTTCACTGTTGGCTACGCCTACGAGGATGTACACTTATCCGTCTGGATCGGGTTGGTGGGGATACTCATTGCGGTGCTCGTGGTTGTGCCGCCCTGGCCGATGTATAATAAGCATCCAGAACCGTGGTTGATTTCCGGAGCTGAGGGTGTGGGGACGACAGGGATTGTGGTGGATGGGGCGAAACGGTGATGAATGGTTTGTTTGTTTGTGAGAGAACCCGCGTGGGGGAGGGGTGGGAATGAAAACGTGTGTATTTTGGCTTTTCGTATTCTGTGTTTTTAGCGATGGTACGTTAAGAATTGGAATGGTATGGGTTCGGATTTTTTTTTCTCTTGGAGTTGTCCTTTTTCTTCCTTATATTGATCTTATACATCGGATTGACATTGCTGTTGAGATAGAGGGAAGGGAAGAAAGGAAAAGCGGAAGGGGCAGGGTGCGTAAAAGCAAGGCGTTCTATTCACTTTGCTCTCCGAGCTTGGGGTATTTCCCATGGGTTTCAATAAATAGGCGAAAGAAAAACTCAAAGCCTTCAAGCTTCATTAACATGATGCCGTGACGCCGTAGCGTAGCTACTGTTCTGACCCTCCTTCGTTCAAACTTAGTATCTACGATCTACATAGCTTGGGTCTTGGATTAACCCTTCGCATAGCATTCCCTATCCAACAGTTTCATTTCGGTGTTAGAATCGGCGGGATGAGAAAGAAATGTAGTCCCCCAAGAAAAAAAAAAAAAAATGAGGGAATCGGGTCTCGGTTCGGTTTCGTTGTGTTATTTGGTAATACAATTGTAGCTCTATCGTCCGTATTTCTGAAACTCCCAGTCTCTGTTGTCCAACGGGCATACTAGTCGAGTTCTCAACCATCTGGAGATGCAGTGGAAGCTGTCATGCACGTCTATAAGCCATATAGGTTATCGATGGAGTATTTTTGGTTAGCCTTGG